>NW_027249057.1:0-250000 GCF_019359855.2 Lolium perenne | reverse complement strand
ATCATGGACTATTATAGCCCACGAAAACGGCCAGAAATGCTCGAAATCATTAGTTTTGATGATGCCGCTAGAGTCGTGTACCGTGGGTCACGGGGCATCTAAATCTTCCGGGACCCGAAACCGTGGACTATAGCCCACGAAACGGCCAGAAATGCTCGAAATCGCGAGTTTTGACGATGCCGCTAGAGTCATGTACCGTGGGTCACGGGGCATCGAAATCCTCCCGGGACCCGAAAACGTGGACCATAGCCCACGAAAACCGCCAGAAATGCTTGAAATCACGAGTTTTAATGATGCCGCTAGAGCCGTGTACCGGGGGGTCATAGGGCATCGAAATCCTCCCGGGACCCGAAAACCGTGGACTATAGCCCACGAAAACGGCCAGAAAAGCTCGAAATCACGAGTTTTAAAGATGCCGCTAGAGTCGTGTACCGGGGGTCACGAGACATCGAAATCCTCCCGGGACCCGAAAAGGTGGACTATAGCCCACGAAAACGGCCAGAAATGCTCGAAATCACGAGTTTTGAAGATGCCGCTAGAGTCGTGTACCGTGGGGGACGGGGCATAGTAAGCCTCCCGGGTCCCGAAAACCGTGGACCATAGCCCACGAAAACGGCCAGAAATGCTCGAAATCACGAGTTTTCACGATGCTGCTAGAGTCGTGTACCGGGGGTCACGGGACATCGAAATCCTCGTGGGAACCAAAAACGTGGACCATAGCCCACGAAAACGGCCAGAAATGCTCGAAATCACGAGTTTTGACGGTGCCGGTAGAGTCGTGTACCGTGGGTCACGGGGCATCGAAATCCACGGGGGAACCCAAAACGTGGACCATAGCCCACGAAAACCGCCAGAAATGCTTGAAATCACGAGTTTTAATGATGCCGCTAGAGTCGTGTACCAGGGGTCACAGGGCATTGAAATCATCCCGTGACCTGAAAACCGTGGACTATAGCCCACGAAAACGGCCAGAAATGCGCGAAATCACGAGTTTCGACGATGCCGCCAGAGTCGTGTACCGGGGGTCACGGCGCAACGAAATCCTCCCGTGACCCGAAAATCGTGGACTATAGCCCACGAAAACAGCCAGAAATGCTCGAAGTCACGAGTTTTGACAATGCCGCTAGAGTCGTGTACCGTGGGTCACGGGGCATCGAAATCCTCCCGGGACCCGAAAACGTGGACCATAGCCCACGAAAACCGCCAGAAATGCTCGAAATCATGAGTTTTGATGATGCCGCTAGAGTCGTGTACCGTGGGTTACGGGGCATCGAAATCCTCCCGGGACCCGAAACCGTGGACTATAGCCCACGAAAACGGCCAGAAATGCTCGAAATCACGAGTTTTGACGATGCTGCTAGAGTCGTGTACCGGGGGTCACGGGACATCGAAATCCTCGTGGGAACCGAAAACGTGGACCATAGCCCACGAAAACGGCCAGAAATGCTCGAAATCACGAGTTTTGACGATGCCGGTAGAGTCGTGTACCGTGGGTCACGGGGCATCGAAATCCTCCCGGGACCCGAAAACGTGGACCATAGCCCACGAAAAATGCCAGAAATGCTTGAAATCACGAGTTTTAATGATGCCGCTAGAGTCGTGTACCAGGGGTCACAGGGCATTGAAATCATCCCGTGACCTGAAAACCGTGGACTATAGCCCACGAAAATGGCCAGAAATGCGCGAAATCGCGAGTTTCGACGATGCCGCTAGAGTCGTGTAACGGGGGTCACGGCGCAACGAAATCCTCCCGGGACCCGAAAATCGTGGACTATAGCCCACGAAAACAGCCAGAAATGCTCGAAATCACGAGTTTTGACAATGCCGCTAGAGTCGTGTACCCTGGGTCACGGGGCATCGAAATCCTCCCTGGTCCGGTAACCGTGGACCATAGCCCACGAAAACCGCCAGAAATGCTTGAAATCACGAGTTTTAATGATGCCGCTAGAGTCGTGTACCGGGGGTCACAGGGCATCGAAATCATCCCGGGAACCGAAAATCATGGACTATAGCCCACGAAAACGGCCAGAAATGCTCGAAATCACGAGTTTTGACGATGCTGCTAGAGTCTTGTACCGGGGGTCACGGGACATCGAAATCCTCGTGGGAACCGAAAACGTGGACCATAGCCCACGAAAACGGCCAAAAATGCTCGAAATCACGAGTTTTGACGATGCCGGTAGAGTCGTGTACCGTGGGTCACGGGGCATCGAAATCCTCCCGGGACCCGAAAACGTGGACCATAGCCCACGAAAACCGCCAGAAATGCTTGAAATCACGAGTTTTAATGATGCCGCTAGAGTCGTGTACCAGGGGTCACAGGGCATTGAAATCATCCCGTGACCTGAAAACCGTGGACTATAGCCCACGGAAACGGCCAGAAATGCGCGAAAGCGCGAGTTTCGACGATGCCGCCAGAGTCGTGTACCGGGGGGTCACGGCGCAACGAAATCCTCCCGGGACCCGAAAATCGTGGACTATAGCCCACGAAAACGGCCAGAAATGCTCGAAATCACGAGTTTTGACAATGCCGCTAGAGTCGTGTACCGTGGGTCACGGGGCATCGAAATCCTCCCGGGACCCGAAAACGTGGACCATAGCCCACGAAAACGGCCAGAAATGCTTGAAATCACGAGTTTTAATGATGCCGCTAGAGTCGTGTACCGAGGGTCACAGGGCATCGAAATCATCCCGGGAACCAAAAATCATGGACTATAGCCCACGAAAACGGCCAGAAATGCTCGAAATCATTAGTTTTGATGATGCCGCTAGAGTCGTGTACCGTGGGTTACGGGGCATCGAAATCTTCCCGGGACCCGAAACCGTGGACTATAGCCCACGAAAACGGCCAGAAATGCTCGAAATCGCGAGTTTTGACGATGCCGCTAGAGTCATGTACCGTGGGTCACGGGGCATCGAAATCCTCCCGGGACACGTAACAGTGGACCATAGCCCACGAAAACCGCCAGAAATGCTTGAAATCACGAGTTTTAATGATGCCGCTAGAGTCGTGTACCGGGGGGTCACAGGGCATCGAAATCCTCCCGGGACCCGAAAACCGTGGACTATAGCCCACGAAAACGGCCAGAAAAGCTCGAGATCACGAGTTTTGACGATGCCGCTAGAGTCGTGTACCGGGGGTCACGAGACATCGAAATCCTCCCGGGACCCGAAAAGGTGGACTATAGCCCACGAAAACAGCCAGAAATGCTCGAAATCACGAGTTTTGATGATGCCGCTAGAGTCGTGTACCGGGGGTCACAGGGCATCGAAATCATCCCGGGAACCGAAAATCATGGACTATAGCCCACGAAAACGGCCAGAAATGCTCGAAATCACGAGTTTTGATGATGCCGCTAGAGTCGTGTACCGTGGGTTACGGGGCATCGAAATCCTCCCGGGACCCAAAACCGTGGACTGTAGCCCACGAAAACGGCCAGAAATGCTCGAAATCACGAGTTTTCACGATGCTGCTAGAGTCGTGTACCGGGGGTCACGGGACATCGAAATCCTCGTGGGAACCAAAAACGTGGACCATAGCCCACGAAAACGGCCAGAAATGCTCGAAATCACGAGTTTTGACGGTGCCGGTAGAGTCGTGTACCGTGGGTCACGGGGCATCGAAATCCTCCCGGGACCCGAAAACGTGGACCATAACCCACGAAAACCGCCAGAAATGCTTGAAATCACGAGTTTTAATGATGCCGCTAGAGTCGTGTACCAGGGGTCACAGGGCATTGAAATCATCCCGTGACCTGAAAACCGTGGACTATAGCCCAGGAAAACGGCCAGAAATGCGCGAAATCGCGAGTTTCGACGATGCCGCCAGAGTCGTGTACCGGGGGTCACGGCGCAACGAAATCCTCCCGGGACCCGAAAATCGTGGACTATAGCCCACGAAAACAGCCAGAAATGCTCGAAATCACGAGTTTTGACAATGCCGCTAGAGTCGTGTACCGTGGGTCACGGGGCATCGAAATCCTCCCGGGACCCGAAAACGTGGACCATAGCCCACGAAAACCGCCAGAAATGCTTGAAATCACGAGTTTTAATGATGCCGCTAGAGTCGTGTACCGGGGGTCACAGGGCATCGAAATCATCCCGGGAACCGAAAATCATGGACTATAGCCCACGAAAACGGCCAGAAATGCTCGAAATCACGAGTTTTGACGATGCCGGTAGAGTCGTGTACCGTGGGTCACGGGGCATCGAAATCCTCCCGGGACCCGAAAACGTGGACCATAGCCCACGAAAACCGCCAGAAATGCTTGAAATCACGAGTTTTAATGATGCCGCTAGAGTCGTGTACCAGGGGTCACAGGGCATTGAAATCATCCCGTGACCTGAAAACCGTGGACTATAGCGCACGGAAACGGCCAGAAATGCGCGAAAGCGCGAGTTTCGACGATGCCGCCAGAGTCGTGTACCGGGGGTCACGGCGCAACGAAATCCTCCCGGGACCCGAAAATCGTGGACTATAGCCCACGAAAACAGCCAGAAATGCTCGAAATAACGAGTTTTGACAATGCCGCTAGAGTCGTGTACCGTGGGTCACGGGGCATCGAAATCCTCCCGGGACCCGAAAACGTGGACCATAGCCCACGAAAACCGCCAGAAATGCTTGAAATCACGAGTTTTAATGATGCCGCTAGAGTCGTGTACCGGGGGTCACAGGGCATCGAAATCATCCCGGGAACCGAAAATCATGGACTATAGCCCACGAAAACGGCCAGAAATGCTCGAAATCATGAGTTTTGATGATGCCGCTAGAGTCGTGTACCGTGGGTTACGGGGCATCGAAATCCTCCCGGGACCCGAAACCGTGGACTATAGCCCACGAAAACGGCCAGAAATGCTCGAAATCACGAGTTTTGACGATGCTGCTAGAGTCTTGTACCGGGGGTCACGGGACATCGAAATCCTCGTGGGAACCGAAAACGTGGACCATAGCCCACGAAAACGGCCAAAAATGCTCGAAATCACGAGTTTTGACGATGCCGGTAGAGTCGTGTACCGTGGGTCACGGGGCATCGAAATCCTCCCGGGACCCGAAAACGTGGACCATAGCCCACGAAAACCGCCAGAAATGCTTGAAATCACGAGTTTTAATGATGCCGCTAGAGTCGTGTACCAGGGGTCACAGGGCATTGAAATCATCCCGTGACCTGAAAACCGTGGACTATGCCCACGGAAACGGCCAGAAATGCGCGAAAGCGCGAGTTTCGACGATGCCGCCAGAGTCGTGTACCGGGGGGTCACGGCGCAACGAAATCCTCCCGGGACCCGAAAATCGTGGACTATAGCCCACGAAAACGGCCAGAAATGCTCGAAATCACGAGTTTTGACAATGCCGCTAGAGTCGTGTACCGTGGGTCACGGGGCATCGAAATCCTCCCGGGACCCGAAAACGTGGACCATAGCCCACGAAAACCGCCAGAAATGCTTGAAATCACGAGTTTTAATGATGCCGCTAGAGTCGTGTACCGAGGGTCACAGGGCATCGAAATCATCCCGGGAACCAAAAATCATGGACTATAGCCCACGAAAACGGCCAGAAATGCTCGAAATCATTAGTTTTGATGATGCCGCTAGAGTCGTGTACCGTGGGTTACGGGGCATCGAAATCTTCCCGGGACCCGAAACCGTGGACTATAGCCCACGAAAACGGCCAGAAATGCTCGAAATCGCGAGTTTTGACGATGCCGCTAGAGTCATGTACCGTGGGTCACGGGGCATCGAAATCCTCCCGGGACCCGAAAACGTGGACCATAGCCCACGAAAACCGCCAGAAATGCTTGAAATCACGAGTTTTAATGATGCCGCTAGAGTCGTGTACCGGGGGGTCACAGGGCATCGAAATCCTCCCGGGACCCGAAAACCGTGGACTATAACCCACGAAAACGGCCAGAAAAGCTCGAGATCACGAGTTTTGACGATGCCGCTAGAGTCGTGTACCGGGGGTCACGAGACATCGAAATCCTCCCGGGACCCGAAAAGGTGGACTATAGCCCACGAAAACAGCCAGAAATGCTCGAAATCACGAGTTTTGATGATGCCGCTAGAGTCGTGTACCGGGGGTCACAGGGCATCGAAATCATCCCGGGAACCGAAAATCATGGACTATAGCCCACGAAAACGGCCAGAAATGCTCGAAATCACGAGTTTTGATGATGCCGCTAGAGTCGTGTACCGTGGGTTACGGGGCATCGAAATCCTCCCGGGACCCAAAACCGTGGACTGTAGCCCACGAAAACGGCCAGAAATGCTCGAAATCACGAGTTTTGACGATGCCGGTAGAGTCGTGTACCGTGGGTCACGGGGCATCGAAATCCTCCCGGGACCCGAAAACGTGGACCATAGCCCACGAAAACCGCCAGAAATGCTTGAAATCACGAGTTTTAATGATGCCGCTAGAGTCGCGTACCAGGGGTCACAGGGCATTGAAATCATCCCGTGACCTGAAAACCGTGGACTATAGCCCACGGAAACGGCCAGAAATGCGCGAAATCGCGAGTTTCGACGATGCCGCCAGAGTCGTGTACCGGGGGTCACGGCGCAACGAAATCCTCCCGGGACCCGAAAATCGTGGACTATAGCCCACGAAAACAGCCAGAAATGCTCAAAATCACGAGTTTTGACAATGCCGCTAGAGTCGTGTACGGTCACGGGGCATCGAAATCCTCCCGGGACCCGAAAACGTGGACCATAGCCCACGAAAACCGCCAGAAATGCTTGAAATCACGAGTTTTAATGATGCCGCTAGAGTCGTGTACCGGGGGTCACAGGGCATCGAAATCATCCCGGGAACCAAAAATCATGGACTATAGCCCACGAAAACGGCCAGAAATGCTCGAAATCATTAGTTTTGATGATGCCGCTAGAGTCGTGTACCGTGGGTTACGGGGCATCGAAATCCTCCCGGGACCCGAAACCGTAGACTATAGCCCACGAAAACGGCCAGAAATGCTCGAAATCGCGAGTTTCGACGATGCCGCCAGAGTCGTGTACCGGGGGTCACGGGGCATCGAAATCCTCCCGGGACCCGAAAACGTGGACCATAGCCCACGAAAACCGCCAGAAATGCTTGAAATCACGAGTTTCGACGATGCCGCTAGAGTCGTGTACCGGGGGGTCACAGGGCATCGAAATCCTCCCGGGACCCGAAAACTGTGGACTATAGCCCACGAAAACGGCCAGAAAAGCTCGAAATCATGAGTTTTGATGATGCCGCTAGAGTCATGTACCGTGGGTTACGGGGCATCGAAATCCTCCCGGGACCCGAAACCGTGGACTATAGCCCACGAAAACGGCCAGAAATGCTCGAAATCACGAGTTTTGACGATGCTGCTAGAGTCGTGTACCGGGGGTCACGGGACATCGAAATCCTCATGGGAACCGAAAACGTGGACCATAGCCCACGAAAACGGCCAGAAATGCTCGAAATCACGAGTTTTGACGATGCCGGTAGAGTCGTGTACCGTGGGTCACGGGGCATCGAAATCCTCCCGGGACCCGAAAACGTGGACCATAGCCCACGAAAACCGCCAGAAATGCTTGAAATCACGAGTTTTGATGATGCCGCTAGAGTCGTGTACCAGGGGTCACAGGGCATCGAAATCATCCTGTGACCTGAAAACCGTGGACTATAGCCCACGAAAACGGCCAGAAATGCGCGAAATCGCGAGTTTCGACGATGCCGCCAGAGTCGTGTACCGGGGGTCACGGCGCAACGAAATCCTCCCGGGACCCGAAAATCGTGGACTATAGCCCACGAAAACAGCCAGAAATGCTCGAAATCGCGAGTTTTGACGATGCCGCTAGAGTCGTGTACCGTGGGTCACGGGGCATCGAAATCCTCCCGGGACCCGAAAACGTGGACCATAGCCCACGAAAACCCCCCGTAATGCGTGAAATCACGAGTTTTAATGATGCCGCTAGAGTCGTGTACCGGGGGTCACAGGGCATCGAAATCATCCCGGGAACCAAAAATCATGGACTATAGCCCACGAAAACGGCCAGAAATGCTCGAAATCATTAGTTTTGATGATGCCACTAGAGTCGTGTACCGTGGGTTACGGGGCATCGAAATCCTCCCGGGGCCCGAAACCGTGGACTATAGCCCACGAAAACGGCCAGAAATGCTCGAAATCGCGATTTTTGACGATGCCGCTAGAGTCGTGTACCGTGGGTCACGGGGCATCGAAATCCTCCCGGGACCCGAAAACGTGGACCATAGCCCACGAAAACCGCCAGAAATGCTTGAAATCACGAGTTTTAATGATGCCGCTAGAGTCGTGTACCGGGGGGTCACAGGGCATCGAAATCCTCCCGGGACCCGAAAACCGTGGACTATAGCCCACGAAAACGGCCAGAAAAGCTCGAGATCACGAGTTTTGACGATGCCGCTAGAGTCGTGTACCGGGGGTCACGGGACATCGAAATCCTCCCGGGACCCGAAAAGGTGGACTATAGCCCACGAAAACAGCCAGAAATGCTCGAAATCACGAGTTTTGATGATGCCGCTAGATTCGTGTACCGGGGGTCACAGGGCATCGAAATCATCCCGGGAACCGAAAATCATGGACTATAGCCCACGAAAACGGCCAGAAATGCTCGAAATCACGAGTTTTGATGATGCCGCTAGAGTCGTGTACCGTGGGTTACGGGGCATCGAAATCCTCCCGGGACCCAAAACCGTGGACTGTAGCCCACGAAAACGGCCAGAAATGCTCGAAATCACGAGTTTTCACGATGCTGCTAGAGTCGTGTACCGGGGGTCACGGGACATCGAAATCCTCGTGGGAACCAAAAACGTGGACCATAGCCCACGAAAACGGCCAGAAATGCTCGAAATCACGAGTTTTGACGGTGCCGGTAGAGTCGTGTACCGTGGGTCACGGGGCATCGAAATCCTCCCGGGACCCGAAAACGTGGACCATAGCCCACGAAAACCGCCAGAAATGCTTGAAATCACGAGTTTTAATGATGCCGCTAGAGTCGTGTACCAGGGGTCACAGGGCATTGAAATCATCCCGTGACCTGAAAACCGTTGACTATAGCCCACGAAAACGGCCAGAAATGCGCGAAATCGCGAGTTTCGACGATGCCGCCAGAGTCGTGTACCGGGGGTCACGGCGCAACGAAATCCTCCCGGGACCCGAAAATCGTGGACTATAGCCCACGAAAACAGCCAGAAATGCTCGAAATCACGAGTTTTGACAATGCCGCTAGAGTCGTGTACCGTGGGTCACGGGGCATCGAAATCCTCCCGGGACCCGAAAACGTGGACCATAGCCCACGAAAACCGCCAGAAATGCTTGAAATCACGAGTTTTAATGATGCCGCTAGAGTCGTGTACCGGGGGTCACAGGGCATCGAAATCATACCGGGAACCGAAAATCATGGACTATAGCCCACGAAAACGGCCAGAAATGCTCGAAATCATGAGTTTTGATGATGCCGCTAGAGTCGTGTACCGTGGGTTACGGGGCATCGAAATCCTCCCGGGACCCGAAACCGTGGACTATAGCCCACGAAAACGGCCAGAAATGCTCGAAATCACGAGTTTTGACGATGCTGCTAGAGTCGTGTACCGGGGGTCCCGGGACATCGAAATCCTCGTGGGAACCGAAAACGTGGACCATAGCCCACGAAAACGGCCAGAAATGCTCGAAATCACGAGTTTTGACGATGCCGGTAGAGTCGTGTACCGTGGGTCACGGGGCATCGAAATCCTCCCGGGACCCGAAAACGTGGACCATAGCCCACGAAAACCGCCAGAAATGCTTGAAATCACGAGTTTTAATGATGCCGCTAGAGTCGTGTACCGTGGGTCACGGGGCATCGAAATCCTCCCGGGACCCGAAAACCGTGGACTATAGCCCACGAAAACGGCCAGAAAAGCTCGAGATCACGAGTTTTGACGATGCCGCTAGAGTCGTGTACCGGGGGTCACGGGGCATCGAAATCCTCCCGGGAACCGAAAATCATGGACTATAGCCCACGAAAACGGCCAGAAATGCTTGAAATCACGAGTTTTGATGATGCCGCTAGAGTCGTGTACCGTGGGTTACGGGGCATCGAAATCATCCTGTGACCTGAAAACCGTGGACTATAGCCCACGAAAACGGCCAGAAATGCGCGAAATCGCGAGTTTCGACGATGCCGCCAGAGTCGTGTACCGGGGGTCACGGCGCAACGAAATCCTCCCGGGACCCGAAAATCGTGGACTATAGCCCACGAAAACAGCCAGAAATGCTCGAAATCGCGAGTTTTGACGATGCCGCCAGAGTCGTGTACCGTGGGTCACGGGGCATCGAAAACCTACCGGGACCCGAAAACGTGGACTATAGCCCACGAAAACGGCCAGAAATGCTTGAAATCACGTGTTTTAATGATGCCGCTAGAGTCGTGTACCGGGGGGTCACAGGGCATCGAAATCCTCACGGGACCCGAAAACCGTGGACTATAGCCCACGAAAACGGCCAGAAAAGCTCGAGATCACGAGTTTTGACGATGCCGCTAGAGTCGTGTACCGGGGGTCACGGGGCATCGAAATCCTCCCGGGACCCGAAAAGGTGGACTATAGCCCACGAAAACAGCCAGAAATGCTCGAAATCACGAGTTTTGATGATGCCGCTAGAGTCGTGTACCGTGGGTCACGGGGCATCGAAATCCTCCCGGGACCCGAAAACGTGGACCATAGCCCACGAAAACCGCCAGAAATGCATGAAATCACGAGTTTTAATGATGACGCTAGAGTCGTGTACCAGGGGTCACAATGCATTGAAATCATCCCGTGACCTGAAAACCGTGGACTATAGCCCACGGAAACGGCCAGAAATGCGCGAAATCGCGAGTTTCGACGATGCCGCCAGAGTCGTGTACCGGGGGTCACGGCGCAACGAAATCCTCCCGGGACCCGAAAATCGTGGACTATAGCCCACGAAAACAGCCAGAAATGCTCGAAATCACGAGTTTTGACGATGCCGGTAGAGTCGTGTACCGTGGGTCACGGGGCATCGAAATCCTCCCGGGACCCGAAAACGTGGACCATAGCCCACGAAAACCGCCAGAAATGCTTGAAATCACGAGTTTTAATGATGCCGCTAGAGTCGTGTACCGTGGGTCACGGGGCATCGAAATCCTCCCGGGACCCGAAAACCGTGGACTATAGCCCACGAAAACGGCCAGAAAAGCTCGAGATCACGAGTTTTGACGATGCCGCTAGAGTCGTGTACCGGGGGTCACGGGGCATCGAAATCCTCCCGGGAACCGAAAATCATGGACTATAGCCCACGAAAACGGCCAGAAATGCTTGAAATCACGAGTTTTGATGATGCCGCTAGAGTCGTGTACCGTGGGTTACGGGGCATCGAAATCATCCTGTGACCTGAAAACCGTGGACTATAGCCCACGAAAACGGCCAGAAATGCGCGAAATCGCGAGTTTCGACGATGCCGCCAGAGTCGTGTACCGGGGGTCACGGCGCAACGAAATCCTCCCGGGACCCGAAAATCGTGGACTATAGCCCACGAAAACAGCCAGAAATGCTCGAAATCGCGAGTTTTGACGATGCCGCCAGAGTCGTGTACCGTGGGTCACGGGGCATCGAAAACCTACCGGGACCCGAAAACGTGGACTATAGCCCACGAAAACGGCCAGAAATGCTTGAAATCACGTGTTTTAATGATGCCGCTAGAGTCGTGTACCGGGGGGTCACAGGGCATCGAAATCCTCACGGGACCCGAAAACCGTGGACTATAGCCCACGAAAACGGCCAGAAAAGCTCGAGATCACGAGTTTTGACGATGCCGCTAGAGTCGTGTACCGGGGGTCACGGGGCATCGAAATCCTCCCGGGACCCGAAAAGGTGGACTATAGCCCACGAAAACAGCCAGAAATGCTCGAAATCACGAGTTTTGATGATGCCGCTAGAGTCGTGTACCGTGGGTCACGGGGCATCGAAATCCTCCCGGGACCCGAAAACGTGGACCATAGCCCACGAAAACCGCCAGAAATGCATGAAATCACGAGTTTTAATGATGCCGCTAGAGTCGTGTACCAGGGGTCACAGGGCATTGAAATCATCCCGTGACCTGAAAACCGTGGACTATAGCCCACGGAAACGGCCAGAAATGCGCGAAATCGCGAGTTTCGACGATGCCGCCAGAGTCGTGTACCGGGGGTCACGGCGCAACGAAATCCTCCCGGGACCCGAAAATCGTGGACTATAGCCCACGAAAACAGCCAGAAATGGTCGAAATCACGAGTTTTGACAATGCCGCTAGAGTCGTGTACCGTGGGTCACGGGGCATCGAAATCCTCCCGGGACCCGAAAACGTGGACCATAGCCCACGTAAACCGCCAGAAATGCTTGAAATCACGAGTTTTAATGATGCCGCTAGAGTCGTGTACCGTGGGTCACGGGGCATCGAAATCCTCCCGGGACCCGAAAACCGTGGACTATAGCCCACGAAAACGGCCAGAAAAGCTCGAGATCACGAGTTTTGACGATGCCGCTAGAGTCGTGTACCGGGGGTCACGGGGCATCGAAATCCTCCCGGGAACCGAAAATCATGGACTATAGCCCACGAAAACGGCCAGAAATGCTTGAAATCACGAGTTTTGATGATGCCGCTAGAGTCGTGTACCGTGGGTTACGGGGCATCGAAATCATCCTGTGACCTGAAAACCGTGGACTATAGCCCACGAAAACGGCCAGAAATGCGCGAAATCGCGAGTTTCGACGATGCCGCCAGAGTCGTGTACCGGGGGTCACGGCGCAACGAAATCCTCCCGGGACCCGAAAATCGTGGACTATAGCCCACGAAAACAGCCAGAAATGCTCGAAATCGCGAGTTTTGACGATGCCGCCCGAGTCGTGTACCGTGGGTCACGGGGCATCGAAAACCTACCGGGACCCGAAAACGTGGACTATAGCCCACGAAAACGGCCAGAAATGCTTGAAATCACAAGTTTTAATGATGCCGCTAGAGTCGTGTACCGGGGGGTCACAGGGCATCGAAATCCTCACGGGACCCGAAAACCGTGGACTATAGCCCACGAAAACGGCCAGAAAAGCTCGAGATCACGAGTTTTGACGATGCCGCTAGAGTCGTGTACCGGGGGTCACGGGGCTTCGAAATCCTCCCGGGACCCGAAAAGGTGGACTATAGCCCACGAAAACAGCCAGAAATGCTCGAAATCACGAGTTTTGATGATGCCGCTAGAGTCGTGTACCGTGGGTCACGGGGCATCGAAATCCTCCCGGGACCCGAAACCGTGGACCATAACTGACGAAAACGGCCAGAAATGCTCGAAATCACGAGTTTTGATGATGCCGGTAGAGTCGTGTACCGGGGGTCACAGGGCATCGAAATCATCCCGGGAACCGAAAATCATGGACTATAAATTCGGAACTTAATTTGAAAGCCATATTTCGACCCGGACGCTTTTGGGATGCTTCTAATAACCAACGAATGGCAAGTGCTCTTCCTTGTTTAGATCCTATTTCAATCGGAACTTTCCGCGTCGATCCTTTTTTATTACGTCTTGTTTTTACTCCTATATTGGGAGTTACTCTACGTATTGCTTGACGTAAAACCAATAGCCCACGAAAACGGCCAGAAATGCTCGAAATCACGAGTTTTGATGATGCCGCTAGAGTCGTGTACCGTGGGTTACGGGGCATCGAAATCCTCCCGGGACCCGAAACCGTGGACTATAGCCCACGAAAACGGCCAGAAATGCTCGAAATCACGAGTTTTGACGATGCTGCTAGAGTCGTGTACCGGGGGTCACGGGACATCGAAATCCTCGTGGGAACCGAAAACGTGGACCATAGCCCACGAAAACGGCCAGAAATGCTCGAAATCACGAGTTTTGACGATGCCGGTAGAGTCGTGTACCGTGGGTCACGGGGCATCGAAATCCTCCCGGGACCCGAAAACGTGGACCAAAGCCCACCAAAAACCCCCCAAAATCTTGAAAACACGAGTTTTAATGATGCCGCTAGAGTCGTGTACCAGGGGTCACAGGGCATTGAAATCATCCCGTGACCTGAAAACCGTGGACTATAGCCCACGAAAACGGCCAGAAATGCGCGAAATCGCGAGTTTCGACGATGCCGCCAGAGTCGTGTACCGGGGGTCACGGCGCAACGAAATCCTCCCGGGACCCGAAAATCGTGGACTATAGCCCACGAAAACAGCCAGAAATGCTCGAAATCATGAGTTTTGACAATGCCACCAGAGTCGTGTACCGTGGGTCACGGGGCATCGAAATCCTCCCGGGACCCGAAAACGTGGACCATAGCCCACGAAAACCGCCAGAAATGCTTGAAATCACGAGTTTTAATGATGCCGCTAGAGTCGTGTACCGGGGGTCACAGGGCATCGAAATCATCCCGGGATCCGAAAATCATGGACTATAGCCCACGAAAACGGCCAGAAATGCTCGAAATCACGAGTTTTGATGATGCCGCTAGAGTCGTGTACCGTGGGTTACGGGGCATCGAAATCCTTCCGGGACCCGAAACCGTGGACTATAGCCCACGAAAACGGCCAAAAATGCTCGAAATCACGAGTTTTGACGATGCCGCTAGAGTCGTGTACCGGGGGTCACGGGACATCGAAATCCTTGTGGGAACCGAAAGCGTGGACCATAGCCCACGAAAACGGCCAGAAATGCGCGAAATCGCGAGTTTTGACGATGCCGGTAGAGTCGTGTACCGTGGGTCACGGGGCATCAAAATCCTCCCGGGACCCGAAAACGCGGACCATATCCCACGAAAACCGCCAGAAATGCTTGAAATCACGAGTTTTAATGATGCCGCTAGAGTCGTGTACCAGGGGTCACATGGCATTGAAATCCTCCCGGGACCCAAAAACCGTGGACTATAGCCCACGAAAACAGCCAGAAATGCTCGAAATCACGAGTTTTGATGATGCCGCTAGAGTCGTGTACCGTGGGTCACGGGGCATCGAAATCCTCCCGGGACCCGAAAACGTGGACCATAGCCCACGAAAACCGCCAGAAATGCATGAAATCACGAGTTTTGATGATGCCGCTAGAGTCGTGTACCAGGGGTCACAGGGCATTGAAATCATCCCGTGACCTGAAAACCGTGGACTATAGCCCACGGAAACGGCCAGAAATGCGCGAAATCGCGAGTTTCGACGATGCCGCCAGAGTCGTGTACCGGGGGTCACGGCGCAACGAAATCCTCCCGGGACCCGAAAATCGTGGACTATAGCCCACGAAAACAGCCAGAAATGGTCGAAATCACGAGTTTTGACAATGCCGCTAGAGTCGTGTACCGTGGGTCACGGGGCATCGAAATCCTCCCGGGACCCGAAAACGTGGACCATAGCCCACGAAAACCGCCAGAAATGCTTGAAATCACGAGTTTTAATGATGCCGCTAGAGTCGTGTACCGTGGGTCACGGGGCATCGAAATCCTCCCGGGACCCGAAAACCGTGGACTATAGCCCACGAAAACGGCCAGAAAAGCTCGAGATCACGAGTTTTGACGATGCCGCTAGAGTCGTGTACCGGGGGTCACGGGGCATCGAAATCCTCCCGGGAACCGAAAATCATGGACTATAGCCCACGAAAACGGCCAGAAATGCTTGAAATCACGAGTTTTGATGATGCCGCTAGAGTCGTGTACCGTGGGTTACGGGGCATCGAAATCATCCTGTGACCTGAAAACCGTGGACTATAGCCCACGAAAACGGCCAGAAATGCGCGAAATCGCGAGTTTCGACGATGCCGCTGCAGTCGTGTACCGGGGGTCACGGCGCAACGAAATCCTCCCGGGACCCGAAAATCGTGGACTATAGCCCACGAAAACAGCCAGAAATGCTCGAAATCGCGAGTTTTGACGATGCCGCCAGAGTCGTGTACCGTGGGTCACGGGGCATCGAAAACCTACCGGGACCCGAAAACGTGGACTATAGCCCACGAAAACGGCCAGAAATGCTTGAAATCACAAGTTTTAATGATGCCGCTAGAGTCGTGTACCGGGGGGTCACAGGGCATCGAAATCCTCACGGGACCCGAAAACCGTGGACTATAGCCCACGAAAACGGCCAGAAAAGCTCGAGATCACGAGTTTTGACGATGCCGCTAGAGTCGTGTACCGGGGGTCACGGGGCTTCGAAATCCTCCCGGGACCCGAAAAGGTGGACTATAGCCCACGAAAACAGCCAGAAATGCTCGAAATCACGAGTTTTGATGATGCCGCTAGAGTCGTGTACCGTGGGTCACGGGGCATCGAAATCCTCCCGGGACCCGAAACCGTGGACCATAACTGACGAAAACGGCCAGAAATGCTCGAAATCACGAGTTTTGATGATGCCGGTAGAGTCGTGTACCGGGGGTCACAGGGCATCGAAATCATCCCGGGAACCGAAAATCATGGACTATAAATTCGGAACTTAATTTGAAAGCCATATTTCGACCCGGACGCTTTTGGGATGCTTCTAATAACCAACGAATGGCAAGTGCTCTTCCTTGTTTAGATCCTATTTCAATCGGAACTTTCCGCGTCGATCCTTTTTTATTACGTCTTGTTTTTACTCCTATATTGGGAGTTACTCTACGTATTGCTTGACGTAAAACCAATAGCCCACGAAAACGGCCAGAAATGCTCGAAATCACGAGTTTTGATGATGCCGCTAGAGTCGTGTACCGTGGGTTACGGGGCATCGAAATCCTCCCGGGACCCGAAACCGTGGACTATAGCCCACGAAAACGGCCAGAAATGCTCGAAATCACGAGTTTTGACGATGCTGCTAGAGTCGTGTACCGGGGGTCACGGGACATCGAAATCCTCGTGGGAACCGAAAACGTGGACCATAGCCCAAGAAAACGGCCAGAAATGCTCGAAATCACGAGTTTTGACGATGCCGGTAGAGTCGTGTACCGTGGGTCACGGGGCATCGAAATCCTCCCGAGACCCGAAAACGTGGACCATAGCCCACGAAAACCGCCAGAAATGCTTGAAATCACGAGTTTTAATGATGCCGCTAGAGTCGTGTACCAGGGGTCACAGGGCATTGAAATCATCCCGTGACCTGAAAACCGTGGACTATAGCCCACGAAAACGGCCAGAAATGCGCGAAATCGCGAGTTTCGACGATGCCGCCAGAGTCGTGTACCGGGGGTCACGGCGCAACGAAATCCTCCCGGGACCCGAAAATCGTGGACTATAGCCCACGAAAACAGCCAGAAATGCTCGAAATCATGAGTTTTGACAATGCCACCAGAGTCGTGTACCGTGGGTCACGGGGCATCGAAATCCTCCCGGGACCCGAAAACGTGGACCATAGCCCACGAAAACCGCCAGAAATGCTTGAAATCACGAGTTTTAATGATGCCGCTAGAGTCGTGTACCAGGGGTCACAGGGCATTGAAATCATCCCGTGACCTGAAAATCATGGACTATAGCCCACGAAAACGGCCAGAAATGCTCGAAATCACGAGTTTTGATGATGCCGCTAGAGTCGTGTACCGTGGGTTACGGGGCATCGAAATCCTTCCGGGACCCGAAACCGTGGACTATAGCCCACGAAAACGGCCAAAAATGCTCGAAATCACGAGTTTTGACGATGCCGCTAGAGTCGTGTACCGGGGGTCACGGGACATCGAAATCCTTGTGGGAACCGAAAGCGTGGACCATAGCCCACGAAAACGGCCAGAAATGCGCGAAATCGCGAGTTTTGACGATGCCGGTAGAGTCGTGTACCGTGGGTCACGGGGCATCAAAATCCTCCCGGGACCCGAAAACGCGGACCATATCCCACGAAAACCGCCAGAAATGCTTGAAATCACGAGTTTTAATGATGCCGCTAGAGTCGTGTACCAGGGGTCACATGGCATTGAAATCCTCCCGGGACCCAAAAACCGTGGACTATAGCCCACGAAAACGGCCAGAAAAGCTCGAGATCACGAGTTTTGACGATGCCGCTAGAGTCATGTACCGGGGGTCACGGGGCATCGAAATCCTCCCGGGACCCGAAATCGTGGACTATAGCCCACGAAAACGGCCAGAAATGCTTGAAATCACGAGTTTTGATGATGCCGCTACAGTCGTGTACCAGGGGTCACAGGGCATTGAAATCATGCTGTGACCTGAAAACCGTGGACCATAGCCGACGAAAACGGCCAGAAATGCGCGAAATCGCGAGTTTCGACGATGCCGCCAGAGTCGTGTACCGGGGGTCACGGCGCAACGAAATCCTCCCGGGACCCGAAAATCGTGGACTATAGCCCACGAAAACAGCCAGAAATGCTCGAAATCACGAGTTTTGACAATGCCGCTAGAGTCGTGTACCGTGGGTCACGGGGCATCGAAATCCTCCCGGGACCCGAAAACGTGGACCATAGCCCACGAAAACCGCCAGAAATGCTTGAAATCACGAGTTTTAATGATGCCGCTAGAGTCGTGTACCGTGGGTCACGGGGCATCGAAATCCTCCCGGGACCCGAAAACCGTGGACTATAGCCCACGAAAACGGCCAGAAAAGCTCGAGATCACGAGTTTTGACGATGCCGCTAGAGTCGTGTACCGGGGGTCACGGGGCATCGAAATCCTCCCGGGAACCGAAAATCATGGACTATAGCCCACGAAAACGGCCAGAAATGCTTGAAATCACGAGTTTTGATGATGCCGCTAGAGTCGTGTACCGTGGGTTACGGGGCATCGAAATCATCCTGTGACCTGAAAACCGTGGACTATAGCCCACGAAAACGGCCAGAAATGCGCGAAATCGCGAGTTTCGACGATGCCGCCAGAGTCGTGTACCGGGGGTCACGGCGCAACGAAATCCTCCCGGGACCCGAAAATCGTGGACTATAGCCCACGAAAACAGCCAGAAATGCTCGAAATCGCGAGTTTTGACGATGCCGCCCGAGTCGTGTACCGTGGGTCACGGGGCATCGAAAACCTACCGGGACCCGAAAACGTGGACTATAGCCCACGAAAACGGCCAGAAATGCTTGAAATCACAAGTTTTAATGATGCCGCTAGAGTCGTGTACCGGGGGGTCACAGGGCATCGAAATCCTCACGGGACCCGAAAACCGTGGACTATAGCCCACGAAAACGGCCAGAAAAGCTCGAGATCACGAGTTTTGACGATGCCGCTAGAGTCGTGTACCGGGGGTCACGGGGCTTCGAAATCCTCCGGGACCCGAAAAGGTGGACTATAGCCCACGAAAACAGCCGTAAATGCTCGAAATCTCGTGTTTTGATGATGCCGCTAGAGTCGTGTACCGTGGGTCACGGGGCATCGAAATCCTCCCGGGACCCGAAACCGTGGACCATAACTGACGAAAACGGCCAGAAATGCTCGAAATCACGAGTTTTGATGATGCCGGTAGAGTCGTGTACCGGGGGTCACAGGGCATCGAAATCATCCCGGGAACCGAAAATCATGGACTATAAATTCGGAACTTAATTTGAAAGCCATATTTCGACCCGGACGCTTTTGGGATGCTTCTAATAACCAACGAATGGCAAGTGCTCTTCCTTGTTTAGATCCTATTTCAATCGGAACTTTCCGCGTCGATCCTTTTTTATTACGTCTTGTTTTTACTCCTATATTGGGAGTTACTCTACGTATTGCTTGACGTAAAACCAATAGCCCACGAAAACGGCCAGAAATGCTCGAAATCACGAGTTTTGATGATGCCGCTAGAGTCGTGTACCGTGGGTTACGGGGCATCGAAATCCTCCCGGGACCCGAAACCGTGGACTATAGCCCACGAAAACGGCCAGAAATGCTCGAAATCACGAGTTTTGACGATGCTGCTAGAGTCGTGTACCGGGGGTCACGGGACATCGAAATCCTCCGGGGAACCGAAAACGTGGACCATAGCCCACGAAAACGGCCAGAAATGCTCGAAATCACGAGTTTTGACGATGCCGGTAGAGTCGTGTACCGTGGGTCACGGGGCATCGAAATCCTCCCGAGACCCGAAAACGTGGACCATAGCCCACGAAAACCGCCAGAAATGCTTGAAATCACGAGTTTTAATGATGCCGCTAGAGTCGTGTACCAGGGGTCACAGGGCATTGAAATCATCCCGTGACCTGAAAACCGTGGACTATAGCCCACGAAAACGGCCAGAAATGCGCGAAATCGCGAGTTTCGACGATGCCGCCAGAGTCGTGTACCGGGGGTCACGGCGCAACGAAATCCTCCCGGGACCCGAAAATCGTGGACTATAGCCCACGAAAACAGCCAGAAATGCTCGAAATCATGAGTTTTGACAATGCCACCAGAGTCGTGTACCGTGGGTCACGGGCATCGAAATCCTCCCGGGACCCGAAAACGTGGACCATAGCCCACGAAAACCGCCAGAAATGCTTGAAATCACGAGTTTTAATGATGCCGCTAGAGTCGTGTACCGGGGGTCACAGGGCATCGAAATCATCCCGGGATCCGAAAATCATGGACTATAGCCCACGAAAACGGCCAGAAATGCTCGAAATCACGAGTTTTGATGATGCCGCTAGAGTCGTGTACCGTGGGTTACGGGGCATCGAAATCCTTCCGGGACCCGAAACCGTGGACTATAGCCCACGAAAACGGCCAAAAATGCTCGAAATCACGAGTTTTGACGATGCCGCTAGAGTCGTGTACCGGGGGTCACGGGACATCGAAATCCTTGTGGGAACCGAAAGCGTGGACCATAGCCCACGAAAACGGCCAGAAATGCGCGAAATCGCGAGTTTTGACGATGCCGGTAGAGTCGTGTACCGTGGGTCACGGGGCATCAAAATCCTCCCGGGACCCGAAAACGCGGACCATATCCCACGAAAACCGCCAGAAATGCTTGAAATCACGAGTTTTAATGATGCCGCTAGAGTCGTGTACCAGGGGTCACATGGCATTGAAATCCTCCCGGGACCCAAAAACCGTGGACTATAGCCCACGAAAACGGCCAGAAAAGCTCGAGATCACGAGTTTTGACGATGCCGCTAGAGTCATGTACCGGGGGTCACGGGGCATCGAAATCCTCCCGGGACCCGAAATCGTGGACTATAGCCCACGAAAACGGCCAGAAATGCTTGAAATCACGAGTTTTGATGATGCCGCTACAGTCGTGTACCAGGGGTCACAGGGCATTGAAATCATGCTGTGACCTGAAAACCGTGGACTATAGCCGACGAAAACGGCCAGAAATGCGCGAAATCGCGAGTTTCGACGATGCCGCCAGAGTCGTGTACCGGGGGTCACGGCGCAACGAAATCCTCCCGGGACCCGAAAATCGTGGACTATAGCCCACGAAAACAGCCAGAAATGCTCGAAATCACGAGTTTTGATGATGCCGCTAGAGTCGTGTACCGGGGGTCACGGGGCATCGAAACCTCCCGGGACCTGAAAACCGTGGACTATAGCCCACGAAAACAGCCAGAAATGCTCGAAATCACGAGTTTTGATGATGCCGCTAGAGTCGTGTACCGGGGGTCACGGGGCATCGAAATCCTCCTGGGACCTGAAAACCATGGACTATAGCCCACGAAAACAGCCAGAAATGCTCGAAATCACGAGTTTTGACGATGCCGCTAGAGTCGTGTACCGGGGGTCACGAGACATCGAAATCCTCGTGGGCACCGAAAACGTGGACTATAGCCAACGAAAACAGCCAGAAATGCTCGAAATCGCGAGTTTTGACGATGCTGCCAGAGTCGTGTACCGTGGGTCACGGGGCATCGAAAACCTCCCGGGACCCGAAAACGTGGACTATAGCCCACGAAAACGGCCAGAAATGCTCGAAATCACGAGTTTTGACGATGCCGCTAGAGTCGTGTACCGTGGGTCACGGGGCATCGAAATCCTCCCAGGACCCGAAAACCGTGGACCATAGCCCACGAAAACCGCCAGAAATGCTTGAAATCACGAGTTTTAATGATGCCGCTAGAGTCGTGTACCGTGGGTCACAGGGCATCGAAATCATCCCGGGACCTGAACTCGGGTCCTAGGGGACATTAGCGAGTCAAAGTTCTGATGCTTTCGCAAAGGGGCTCACAGATGCCTCTGCTTACAATTTTTGTTGTCAACATTAAATAAAGCATGTGTATCTCCAACAACTGATATAGCATGTGACAACCTCCCAATAACCCAACATATCCCGATAAGATAACAGCAACGGTAACGAGATAAACAGCACTAGCATGCACTACGACTCGCAAGGCAGACCCGATAATCAAACAATAGCTGTAGGTGGTTGGTGGAGTCAATATAGGCTGCTTGAGGTAATAAGTGGAAGGGACACATGACAAGAACGCAACTTAAGGATAGCATGAGGGAGAAGGCAAAATAAAATAGGTGAGCGACTCCTGCAGGGACAGGAGTATAAGGGAAATGCTTGCCTGTTAAAGCTTGTCGAGGGACATCCGGAGAACTTGTCGTATCTCACAACACCACTTCGCGATCCTATCCGGGAAGAAGCAAATACTGGAACAAACAACGTATGCAAGTCTTACAACTACGGATAAAGAAGAATCAGCATGAGCAAGAGGATATGCATGACATGGCAACAATGATGCGATGTACTTATCCAATTTAAGCGGAGTCGAAACCCCGGACAAACAAATTAGGTTGGAGTTTCATTTTCTACCGTCAAATTTAAGGGTGGATTAGCATAGCAAACATGGCAGGGGTGAGCTAGATCAAAGTTAAATGGAACCGGGACAACATATATATAATATCCCACATATTCCATATGTTCCATATTAGGTAGTAATGCAAACTAACACGAAGTTGTATGATGCATGGTGCAACAGCAAGCATGGATGGCATATTATTGTTCCTCACATTTTTCTGATCAATTTTCATATAAAATACTTTGCATTTCGACAAACGGTTTGAGAGATATCAATTTTGCAAGATATAACATTTTCTGAAAAAGAAAAGGTCGAAGAATAACCAGAAGAGGTGCGATGGGCCGGATCTGGCCTGGTTGAGAAACTGGGCTACGTCTGTGCTGGGCCGAGAGCTTGTTGCCATGTCATGCATATCCTCTTGCTCATGCTGATTCTTCTTTATCCGTAGTCACTACTAGGGAAAGGCCCATTGCCGGCGCACCTAAAACCCCCATTGCCGGCGCACCACGAGCCCGCCGGTGCGAACGCGCCGGTGATAAAGGGACACTGCCGGCGCACCAGGTAGTGCGCCGGCGATATCTCAGCTACTGCCGGCGCACCACCCTGCTTCGCCGGCAAAGATCTATTCCACCGGCGCACTATCAGGTGCGCCGGCAGTAGTGCTTCCAGCACTGGCGCATGCTACGTGCGCCGGCAATGTTTCATTTAGGTGCGCCGGCAATTAATTCGAAAATTCTTTTTTCCACTTTTTTCCAGCATATTACAATACAATTTTGACAGCAGTATATATTTACAACGCAGTTCATATTTATACAGTATTACATGCAATATGAGAAGCACATAGAGAGCCAAGTTTCATTTCGGTATCAGTACACAAATACGCAAGTCTCGTTTCGGAATGTGTTGATTCATACAACACATGTGCATATGCAACACCGAACGACGAAGTTTCACAAAGTTAGAAGTCTTGGTACATAGTCGTCACAAGTATCGTCATACACCTCACAATGTAGGTCCTAACCTAAACTAGAATCACATAGAACATGACCAACATGGTCATGACCATCATCACGAAGGCCATGGTCTTCATCCGGTTCCTCCTCATGTCCCTCATCTCTCCCGCTAGATAACGGGCGTATCTTCCTTCCGCCTCCACCCTAGTGGGGTATCCCTTGTAGCTGTTGCCGCTGAAACGGTGCACCTGTCTCCGACAGTCCTCCCAGTCGTCGTAGACTCCAGGAACCCTCCCCTTGTACACGACATATGTCGTCGGCATCTCCATTCACAAGACAAGTAAAACGTTAGTACCAATGCAATGAACAAGTGCCAACTCAAATAAGAGACAAGTAGTATGAACTAAATAGCATGTGCCTCATACTTTGTTGGTCGAAATAAATAATAACATACAGGGATGGGGTCAGTGAGGCTAGGTAGGATGCACAATAGATTGATATTTGTGGCCTTCACACCAAGCCTCACTGGCCCCACCCCGGAGTGTACAAGTGACCGAACATTTTAATCATCGGCCAATGCAATTAAGAAGTGCGAACTCAAATAGAAGACAAGTAGTACGAATTAAATAGCGTGCCTCATACTTTGTCGGTCGAAACAAATATTAACATCCAGGGATGGAGTCAGTGAGGCTAGGTAGGATGCACAATAGATTGATACTTGTGGCCGTCGCACCAAGGCTCACTGGCTCCACCCCCGAGTGTACGATTGACCGAACATTCTAATCATCGGCGAACTCCAAATACGAGGCAAGTAGTGGTCGAGTAAATGCAAATAATTATTAAGCTATGTACGCCATAATCTTGAAATATATAGCAAAGTAAATGAAACTACAGACACATGTTCACATGCACATTCATACAACTAAATAAAAGCAACTAGTCGATTCTATGGGAATATATAACAATTATTACAGTACGGAAGTTCAAGGACATATCGTTCAAGCTTTAGCAAGTGTTCCCGTCGTAGGATCAGGTTGTACGCCTAGGGGGGAATGGACGGCAGCCCTCAAGCGAGTTGAACGGCCTCTCATCATGCGACATCTCCAAGCGGAGGTCTATCTCGTCATTAGGTGGTAGACCATAGCCGTAGAAGAACTCGCCAGACCTACTGTTGACATCCTGCAGGATTATCGTGCAAATGAACTGCTGGATGCGACCCCAGTTCTTTCTAATCTCTCTATCAGGGACATCCGCCATGTTTGCAAACCTGTTTCTGAGATTATCTGGCAGCAACATGTCATCTGCGTACTTTATGTACTCCTGCATCCGAAGGATGGCGTACCACGCGTCCATCCCATTGTCGGGCGTCGATCGCTCGAGGCAGGGGAAGTTGGTTGTGTGGGTTAAGACGAAGCCTCCTCGGGATTTCCTCTCTACTTTGAGGGGGCCTGCCTTGTTGGCGAAGCCGGTGAGAGCATCATTGAGAAGGGCCCTGATGTGGGAGTAGTCTTTCTTGCGGTCCCTACCCGAGTCGAGATAGACTGCATGCGAGTGTTGCGGGTGCACGACGATGAGGGTGCAGAACTTGTCTCTGCGGAAAACACACGGATTAACCTTTGGAAATGCAAATGGAGATATAGGATAGAATGGTGATGGGGGACTAGCGAGTAATTACTTACTCGGGGAAGTAAGGGATGAGAATGGCACCCTTCTTAATGTTCGCCAGCATGAAATCCTCGACCTGCTGGGTGGCAATCGCGCGATCCCTGTGGTTGCAGATGATGCTCTCCCGCATATAGAAGGGGTCCATGATCGCGATGGTCGGCGTCCCCTCCTTAACAATCTGGGAAGACATGCTAAGAGCAACTAGGCGAACCACACTAAAGTGGAGCGCTTGCATGCGATAGATGCTGAAGATGTCGTTGAACCGGATGAAGCACAAGTCTCGCGGGTACTTCTCGACGAAGTTCATGCCAGTTGGCACCTTCGCCACGAAGAGAGGGTAACCAGGATCTTTTGATTTGAGAAGAAGGTTCTCCACATGCAAGACAGTCTCATGCAAGCTCCTCATATCCGGGGTGAGTTTCTTCACGACATGCTCCGGCAGCATCGGTTGACCCAAGTGATGCAGAGGTCGCCAATTGTTTGGCAACTTGTCAAGGAGTGGGACCTTGTCCTTGGATTTGGCCGCCGCCGCCTTGTCTTGGGCGTCCTTCTTATTTGCCCTCTTCCTCTTCTTGGGTTGTAGTGCTGGACCATCCATCGCCGTAGTGGCCGTAGCACGGAGTGTGTTTGGGCTCAACATATTTTTGACGGCGGCGGTGGCGACCTCCTCAGGATTTTCCTCCTCATCAGCCGTTTCTTGAGAATCGAACAGCTTCTTGGAGCACACATATTTGAAGCCCGGCGCATCCTCATGGACAACTTGTGAAGACGTAGGAATATCCCATTGGAAGTTGTCACGTTCATATTCCTCGGCCTCTGGCGCAGCTGGCTGTTGTGGTGGGGCGCTGACCTCTGGCGCAGCTGGCCGTTCTGGTGGGGCGATGACCACGGCGCCGCCGGCTGTCCAGGAGGCACGCTGACATGTGGCGCCGCAAGGTGCTTGTCTTTGCTTGCCGTCGACCCCGAGTAGGTGTTGATCCGAATTAGGGTCTTCGGCCATAGCAGTACCCAACCCTTCAGTGAGGCCAGATTCAACGGGCTATCGTCATCGGCACCATGCGGTTGATTAGGAGGAAACAAATCCTCATAGCCCGGTAACGCCCGATCCACTTCAACCCGGTAAACGTCATCCGCCATATCTCGTGTGTGCCACTTCTTATCCAGGGGCCGAATGATGGACCCCCTCACGACATCTTTGATTTCGTCGTTTACTCTCATCAAAAAGGTGCATGGCGTCGAGAGCGCCTGCGAGAACATGTGTATGGCGTTAGAGAGAGGGCAAGGATGACGAAACTAATATATTAACTTGATGTACACATTAGTTAATTACCGTGAGGGCGTTGAGCTCGGCTAATGTCGACGGGCCAGCACATGCGGCGGCGGGCGTGCAAGTGACAGAGGGGCTGCTACCCGGCATGGACGGTGAATCCCTAGCACCAGCGACATTGCCGGCGGCCGGAGGAGTCTCCATTATAACATTGTCATTGCCGGCGGACGGCGGCACCATCGAGTTGCTGCCGTTGAAGCTAACCACTTGCATTTTCGGGGGGGGTCTTGTTTGCCACCCTCATACCACGCTTGCATAGCGTTGAAATCTGCTTGGACTCCAGCGGCGACTTCAGCTTTGACTTCAGGTACGAGTGTAGCTTTGAGTTGCGGTACCAGTTGCGGTACCAAACCAGCTTGGACTTGGGCTAGGATTGACTCCCTCATTTCCTCCGCCTCCCGCTGCTTCCTCTCATTACGCGCATTTTTATCGGCCGCAGACGACAAGCCATAGTGACCATGCTTGTAGCCTGTACCGGCGCCAGCCACACGGCCTCTATGCGGCCTTCTCGTCGGTGAATGCTCATTAACGATGTTTAGCGCCCGTACGAGAGGCTTGTCCCAGGCTACCCTGCCCGTCGACGCCTGGGACGAGGAGCCTTCGTCACCTTGGGAGGCTTGAGAAAGTCTTTGTCTTTCTTCTTCCTGCGGAAGAAACGCGAACCATTTAGAAATGTTGCTACTATTATATGAACGATACTTGATCTAATAAAACCGGTAAATTGCTTACCAGTTTTTTCTCCAACGCCAGACCTTCCGGGTCGTTCGTGAACCAAATTATGTCGGTTACGACCTTCGGGTCCGTGACAAGTTCCCCGGTTAGTTTCTTCTTATGGTACCGGGACCTGATGAATCTTCTTTCAAGCGGGTCCTTGTACTTGAGCCAGGGGTTCTCAATGCCGGCATTTACATATGCCTCGTCCTCCTTCGCCCAATAGGGCTCCTTTCCCTCGTACCCACGGCTCCCAAGGTTGTGGTTGCCGATGTTAAGCTCCCGCATTTCCTTCCCCCACAACTTGCGATTCTTGGTTGCTTGTAGCTCTTCATTGGCCACAAAAGCATCAAAGTCCGCCTGGGTGACATGCGGAAAGGCGGAGTGGACCTCTTCGAAACCTTTGCCCTGAGCAATCAGCCTCCACACCATGTACTTATAGCTGCTGAGGTGTTTGGTGAACTTCAGGAGGGCTTGTGAGTTCACAATGTTGTTGGTTTGATGACTGGAGGCGTAGTCGCCTAGGAACTTGTATCGTGCGTGCAACCTCGCAATGAGCTGGGCTCGCAAAGGCGCTTTGCTCTCAGCTCGGAGGTCCGTCTCGTTGAGATTGATGACCTCTCGGAGGATACATGCCAGTTGGTTGCCGTACCCCTTGGCAACATCCTTAGGCAACACCGGCAAACCACTGGCGGGGTCCACCTCTGTGACTGTGTCTCTGCCGGTGCCGACCGTGTTTTGGCGCCTTGCCTTCCGCGGCCTCTTGGCTCCACTTGTCCCGGTGCCACTACTCCCGGCGGTGGTGCTAGGATCGTCACCGCTTGTCTCGCCGCCACCCCCGGCGGCGCCGGTTGCCTCATCGCCGCTAGGCTCGTAGGTACTACCCCCGGCGGCGGCGCTTGCCTCGTTGTCGCTCGGCTCGTCGGCACTACCCCCAGCGGCATCCTCCATCTCATGGTCCTCGTCGCCGCCAACACCAGCGGCCTCGGCATCCTCCTCCGTCCTAAAGAAGTGCCTATTGTAGTGCTCCTCTAACTCTTCTTGAGACGACATGGTGGCTTGCACTAATAGAAGACGAAAAAGAGTTAGAATTCACGGAAAAATTCGGCATGACCTTTGCTAAAAATTGGTCATGCCGAGTGCTAGAATTGCCGGAACGGAAATGAATCGACATTCCGGCACTCAATAGCAACTCAATCCCTGTAATGTAAAATGCAAACATAGAAATGCCATAACCATAACCATAACCATCTCCATAACCATGCCATCACCATAACCATCACCACATAAATTACAGTAGCTAGCTTTTTAGCATATACATTACAGTGGCATTTTACATCAGCATAAAAATAACACTTGACAACCTCCATTTAAAACCAGAGAATGAACATAGTGAATAACACTTGACAACCTCCATCAAACTCTGCTTTTGCTCTAGGAAACATTTCTCCATTTCTACAGAGGACCATTTTCTCTGGTTAAGGGGACCATTTTCTCTGCAATGGCATTTTCTTTTGTCCAGAGAATGAATTGAACCACCATACCACCATATCTCAAATTCTCAAACAAGCATAAATGAATTGAACCAGAGAATGAATTTAAAAGAATGAATTGAACCAGAATTTTAGCCAGCAAACATCTATAGAATTTATAGAATAGCATGAACATCTATATAATTTAAATGTATACTAGTTCTCTGAATGAACATAGCACTTGTTCTTTTTAAATGAACCAGAGAATGAACATAGCACTTGTTCTTTTTAAACCAACCAGAGAACAAATTTTATCAACTAAACCAACTAATACTAGCTATTTACATTTTTTCATTTAGTTATTTCTATATCACAATTTCCAACCAGAGAACAATTTCCAACCAGAGAACAATTTTTAGCATTTAACTAAATCAATTAAATGAAACCTACTGCTAGCATTCAAAATTTTATGTATAACTTATAATGAAAAATTGAAACCTACTGCTAGAATTTGAAACCAATTTTTAGCATTCA
Source organism: Lolium perenne (assembly GCF_019359855.2). Classification (NCBI taxonomy): domain Eukaryota; kingdom Viridiplantae; phylum Streptophyta; class Magnoliopsida; order Poales; family Poaceae; genus Lolium; species Lolium perenne. The sequence goes on along the minus strand of NW_027249057.1, from coordinate 220,718 downwards.
AAAATTCAAACCAGAGAACCCTATTTCCAGTTTGAACCCTATTTCTTGCAATGTTAACCAAAGGTAACCAAGCAGAAATCCAAGGGATCATATTGACTTGCACTAGTTCTCTGAATGAACATAGCACTTGTTCTTTTTAAATAAACCAGAGAATGAACATATCACTTGTTCTTTTTAAATAAAGTAAACCTACTGCTAGCATTCTTGGCAGTAGGCATTTAAATGAAGAACCACTACTGCTAGCATTCTTGGCTAACCCTAACCCTAGCATTCTTGGCAGTAGGCATTTAAATGAAGAACCACTACTGCTAGCATTCTTGGCTAACCCTAACCCTACCATTCTTGGCTAACCCTAACCCTAACCCTATAAGTGGAATTAAAGTGGAATTAAAGTGACATTCCTTCACCTTGTACATGCACTAGCCAATTAACTAAACAAAATCAATTTTCATTTTAGCTACTGCAAGTAAAATCAATTTTGAGCCAAACCTCTATTTCATTTTCTTTTTTTGGCAGTAGGTAATGATGCATGAGCATTTTGAACCAAATTAATTTACAACCAGTGAGCATGCATGAGCATTTTGAACTAAACAATTGAACCAGTGAGCTACTGCCAACTAGAGAACCATCATATTATTATGAACATACCTAAAAAACATGAAAAGAAGCACTGAAAATCCCCATTTTTTGCTACTGCATTTCATCATTTAATTTCAAACCAGAGAATGAATTCATTGTAGTGCTCTCTCAAAATTTCAAACCATAGAATGAATATGAGTGCATTTCATCATTTGCTACTGCATTTCATCATTTGCTACTGCATTTCATCATTTAATTTCAAACCAGAAAATTTCAAATTGATGATTTTAGTGCTGATTGCTGTTTGTTCATTCTGTATGAACCCTAACATTGAAAAAGCAATGGGGGCAGAGGGGGATTGGGGGCGGAGGGGGATTGGGGGCAGAGGGGGTGGACCTACCTGACTACCAGCAGGGGTCGACGGTGGCGGCTAGCGGCAGGTACGGGTCTCCTGCTCCTGCTCCTCCTCGAGCGGCGGATCCGACGGCGGCGGTGGATCCGACAGCGGCGGCGGCTCCTCCTCGACCTGATCCGACAGCGGCGGCGGCGGCTCCTCCTCGACAGCGGAGGCAGGTGGTGGGGGGCTGGTGGAGGTGGAGGGTGGGGGGGGGCTGGTGATGATGGTGCAGAACGGCGGGTGGCGGCGCTGGCGGGTGGTCGTCGTCGTCGGTACGGGGAAGATTGATGTGAGGAAGAGAGGAAGAGAGCACGCGCAGCGGTTAAGTCCCAGGTATAGCTGGGCTCACCTTATTGCCGGCGCACCACGTGTTTGGTTCGCCGGGGATAAATATACCCCGGCGAACCAAACATGTGGTGCGCCGGCAATAAGGTGAGCCCAGCTATACCTGGGACTTAACCCCCAACCTGGCTGGCCATTTCATTTTATTCTTTTCTTTATTTCTTTTCACTTTCTTTTTTTTTTTATTCTTTTCTTTATTTCTTTTCACTTTCTTTTATGTTTCTTTTCTTTTCCCACAAATCCTATACTATTTTATTTCCTTCTCTTTTCAAGATAATAACCAAGCAATATGAGTTTATGCATTACAAAAAATATGAGTTATATACATGCATGCATAAAATATTGACCAACACAATATTAATTAGTCATACATAAAATATTGGCCATGACAATATGAGTAGTTATGAATTACACAAAATATGAGTTATACATTGCAAATAAAGTTTTACATCATCGATTGAGAAGAGTGTTTCGCTTTCTTCTTGCTTTTCTTGCTCGTCGTTGAATAATTTAGCCCCGTGTCGTGACTTCTTCTTTTGAAGGGTCGACCTGACCTCGGTAGCGTGGTCCTGCTTCTTCTTGTGGTGTATGTTGTGTCTTCGTCCTCGGATTCTTCCATCATTGGGTCTCCGACTTGTCCTTCGAAGTCTTCCTCGTTGGCGACTCCATCCATTCCGACGATGGTCCTCTTGCCTCTCCTCACGATAACACGGCTAGGCCTGGATGGGTCGGTTATGAAGAAGCATTGGTGCACGTGTTCTCGCCGCACCCATGGCTCATTCTGCGCGGTGGCGTTCGTGGACTTTGATTTGTTGGCTTCGGGTAGAAACATGGTGGTGAAATACCGGTCTTCTTTTCTGACGCTCTTAGCCCATCTGATACGGAACATCGGCACTTTCTCCCCAGCGTAGCTAAGCTCCCAGATTTCCTCGATTCTTCCGTAGTATCTAGTCTTTACGTCACCCGTCCAGGAATCCATCGTTACCCCTGAGTTCTGGTAAACACTGTTCTTGTCTTTTTCTTCCGTGTAGAATGTGTACCCGTTGATATCGTACGCTTGGTAAGTCATGATGTTGGGCGCGGGGCCATGTGACAAGGCCAATACTAGTTTATCCTTGTCAGAATCCATTGGTGGGGGATTAGCAACAATGTGGTCTTTGAACCAGCGCGCGAAAGAGGAGTTGTGCTCTCTGTATATTTCTGCTTCCGTCATCATCGGCTTGCCACTGTTCTCTATCATGGTTTTGTGCTCTTTCAACCAAGGATCGATCAAGTCAATGTGTTGTAGCGCTACTAAGTTGGCCCTGTCAAAGTCGGAACTCCGACCAGACATGTGCACGTGCAGTTCCTTCCTTCCATTTTTGTGGCCTACTCCCTCGAACCTACGGAGGTACTTGTTTTGAGGCAAACCAACAGGGTCCTCGATGTCTAGATAATTCGTGCAGAAAGAGATGCACTCTTCGGTGAGCCAGCCCTGTACGATGCTTCCATCTGGATGTGACCTGTTACGAACGTATCCTTTAATGACCCCATTCATTCTTTCAAACGGCATCATGTTGTGTAAGAATGCCGGCCCTAGACTGACGATATCATCCATTATATGGACCAACAGATGGACCATCACGTCAAAGAATGCAGGCGGGAAGTACATCTCCATCTCACATAGGATCACCACGATCTCTTCCTGGAGCCTTGCGAGTTTCTTCACGCTTATCGACTTCCGAGTTATGACGTCGAAGAAGTTACAGAGCCCAGTCAGCGTTGCACGGACATGGTCATCCATTATACCTCGGATTGCAACCGGAAGAATCTGCGTCATCATCACGTGACAGTCATGAGACTTCATGCCGCTGAAGTTTCGTTTCTTGGGGTCCATGTATCTGCTTATTACCCCGGAGTAACCGAAGGGCACTCTGACTCCTACAAGGCAATTGAAAAATTGATCGACCTCGGCCGGACTAAAAGTGAAGCAGGAGGGGGGACAGTAATAGTCTGGCTGCTTAATCCTTTTGCGCTTCTGACCGCCGTCCGCCTCCTCCTCCGACTGTCCCTCTTGGGCCGGCGGGATCTGAAGCTCTTCCCTGATGGCCAAAACTTTCAGGTCCTGTCTTGCTTTCGGCCCATCTTTGGTCCGGTCCGGCATGTTGAGAAGAGTGCCAAGCAAGCTCTCGCACACGTTCTTTGTAATATGCATGACATCAAGGCAGTGAGGTGTATCGAGAATTTTCCAGTACGGCAAGTCCCAAAACACGGACCTCCTTTTCCATACACCAATGAGCGGCGTCGTTTCCTTTTTCTTCTTCTTCTCTCCAGGCTTTTGACGAATCTTTCCCGGCGCAGGGCACTCCTTCCAACCTTTCAGTAATGTATCGATCTCTTCGCCGCTCTTCTTACGTGGAGGTCCTCGGGGTTCATTTGTACCATCGAACAGATCTCCACGCTTTCTCCACGGGTCAGTTTTCTGTAGCCACCTTCGATGCCCCATGTAAACTGTTTTCGAAGAGCCATCCTTACCAAGCTGCAAAAACATCGTCTCTTCCATGCACCTGACACATGCCTTGTGTCCATGGCACACCTGGCACGAAATGTAACCGTATCATAGGTAGTCCTGCACCGTCGTGATCAACGCGGCTCTCAAAGGGAAATATTCTTCCGCGACGGCGTCCCATGTATCTACCCCTTCCTCCGCCTACAACGTTTCAAGATCCTCCTTTAATAGTTCGAGATACATGTTGATATCGTTTCCTGGCTGTGTCGGCCCTTGAATTAGCATACTCATCTGTATGTACTTCCTCTTCATGCACAGCCAGGGCGGGAGGTTGTAGATCCATACAAACACGGGCCATGTGCTATGTGTGCTGCTCTGGTTTCCGAACGGATTGAATCCGTCCGTGCTCGCACCCAACCTGATGTTTCTGGGATCTGCCCCAAAACTTCCGAATTCATTGTCTAATGCTTTCCACTGGCTTGCATCCGAAGGGTGCGTCAGCACTGGGTGCTCAATCCGCTCTTTATCATTCAACACTGCCTCCTTTCTTTCTGCGTGCCAGCGCATGAGCTTTGCTTCCTTGCGGTCCGCGTAGAACCGTTGAAGCCGGGGGGCGAGCGGGAAGTACCACACAACTTTCCGAGGAGCTTTCTTCTTCCCTTTCTTGTACCGTTCAGCTTCACACACAGGACATTTGGTCTTGTCCATGTGCTCCTTGCGATACATGATACAGTCGTTGATGCAGGCGTGATACTTTTCGTGGGGTAAGTCGAGAGGGCACGTGATTCTCTTGGCCTCGGCTAGACTACCAGGACACGTGTTCCCGGCAGGAAGGAGATCTTTCACGTATTCCAGGATGTCGTCGACGCTTGTGTCCGTCCATCCGTGTTTCGCCTTCATCTGCAGCACATCGAGAGCTACTCTCAAGCGAGACTCCCCCAACCCGCGACCTGAGTCGTACAACGGAGTATTCGAGTCTATCTCGAGTTGCTCAAGCTTTGATTTCCGCTTGGCGCCTTTCGTCTTTTCGAGAAGCAGATCTTGAAGATGAGGGTCCTGCACGACTGAAGCTAGCGGCACCTCTTCGTCGTCGTCAAGGTTATTGTCGTCATCAAGGTTATTGTCGTCGTCAAGGTTATCGTCATGTGCGACAAACTCTTCATCGTCATCAGTATCATCCATTGAGTGTGTCCATGCATGAAACCATTAGTGAGCAGGTGCCCCTGCAACTTGCCTGAATACGGGTCAAACCATTTCCCTCGTTTGCATCTCCGGCACGGACACAATACCTCCGTGCGGTTATTTTCATACATGTCGATGATCGCGTGTTTCAGATATCTCATCACGATGCTTTCACTCATCTCGATAACCATTATCGCCTGCATGGTAAGATTACATAATTCATTAGAACCATGCATCCGTCGGTAGTTTTCACGGAAAATTTCGGCATGACCTTCCTACACGGTAGGACATAGGAGCGCCAGAAATGTGCCGAAACGGAAACTTGAAGAATCAACATTTCGGCGCAACGTTGGCAACTCATTTTCAACGCCAACACACACACAAGCACAAGCACAACATATATATATGCCACACACGAGAGCTTTTCTTCAAATGTCCAACATACATCGATTTCATTCCTTAATTTGTTCATTAATCACCTATTTGTTTGATATATTCGTCGATAAGATCGAGACGACGCGCCGCGACAATGGCGTATGGAAGCCGACTTTCTAGATCTAGATCTAGATTGAGCGGTCAATGCGGGATAGTAGATCTAGATCTACATAGGGGGATGTGGGAGATGCATGTAGGAAGGGAAGATTTGCTCAAAAATTTTGATTTTGTTTGGTCAAATTGGTGAAATTGGGGATAGAAATGGGCAAAAATGAGCTGGGTTGGGAGAAGGCTCGGGTTTGTGTGGAGAAGTGGAGTGTAGTGAGTGTGTGAGTGAGTGGGCTGGTTGGTGGCTGAAATAACTGCCAGGTTATTGCCGGCGCACCTGGACCATGGTGCGCCGGCAACATATACCCCTTTCGGCTATATCACAACCGGGCCAGGCCCAAGAATCATTGCCGGCGCACCGGCCCAGGGGTGCGCCGGCAATAGCAAACTTTCCACCGGCGCACCACTGGGCCGGTGCGCCGGCAATGATTCTTGGGCCTGGCCCGAATCGGCCCGGGCCATGCCAGGAAATAGCGCCGGCGAGCCTTTCCCCGAGGTGCGCCGACAGTATCCCTTCATCGCCGGCGCGGCTGAAATGTGGTGCGCCGGCAATCCTTTCCACCGGCGCATGCACAATGTGGTGCGCCGGCACAACTTGCCTCCACCTATAGGCTTTTCCCTAGTAGTGAGTTGTAAGACTTGCATACGTTGTTTGTTCCAGTATTTGCTTCTTCCCGGATAGGATCGCGAAGTGGTGTTGTGAGATACGACAAGTTCTCCGGATGTCCCTCGGCAAGCTTTAACAGGCAAGCATTTCCCCTATACTCATGTCCCTGCAGGAGTCGCTCACCTATTTTATTTTGCCTTCTCCCTCATGCTATCCTTAAGTTGCGTTCTTGTCACGTGTCCCTTCCACTTATTACCTCAAGCAGCCTATATTGACTCCACCAACCACCTACAGCTATTGTTTGGTTATCGGGTCTGCCTTGCGAGTCGTAGTGCATGCTAGTGCTGTTTATCGTGTTACCGTTGCTGTTATCTTATCGGGATATGTTGGGTTATTGGGAGGTTGTGCTTACAATTTTAGTTATTAACAATCAAGTAAAGAATGTGTATCTCCAACAATTGATATAGCATGTGATAACCTCCCAACAACCCAACATATCCCGATAAGATAACAACAACGGTAACGAGATAAAACAGCACTAGAATGCACTACGACTCGCAAGGCAGACCCGATAACCAAATAATAGCTGTAGGTGGTTGGTGGAGTCAATATAGGCTGCTTGAGGTAACAAGTGGAAGGGACACGTGAAAAGAACGCAACTTAAAGATAGCATGAGGGAGAAGGCAAAATAAAATAGGTGAGCGACTCCTGCAGGGACAGGAGTATAAGGGAAAATGCTTGCCTGTTAAAGCACGCCGAGGAACATCCGGAGAACTTGTCGTATCTCACCACACCACTTCGCGATCCTATCCGGGAAGGAGCAAATGCTGGAACACACAACGTATGCAAGTCTTACTACTACGGATAAAGAACCGGCATGAGCAAGATGCGGGCATGCATGTCATGGCAGATATGATGCGATGCAACTATCCAATTTAAGCGGAGTCGGAACCCCGGACAAACAATTTAGAGTTGGTGTTGCATTTGCTACCGCCAAAATTAAGTGGTTGTTAGCATGGCAAGGGTGAGCTACTTAAATATTAAACGGAGCGAGGCACCTTAGGTGGATATCCGAAATACTCCGCATATATGTTAGGTGAACATGCATGACTATCAACGTGCGACATGATGCGAGATGCAAACAGGCATATGGATGGCATATTCATGATCCTTGCATTTTTCTGATCAATTTTCTTATATAAAACATTTTATTTCGAGTTACGGTTTGAGAGATATGATTTTTACAAGTTTTTGCAAACAAAATAGAGGAAAGCTAGCAGAGATGGAGATGGGCTGGACCTGAGCAACGGATAGAGGCCCATCGCATGCTGGGCGACGAAGAAGCTGGGTCGCACGTGGGCTTAGGCCCAGTCGGCGAGACGCCGGATGAAGGCCCGTCGGCGGATCTGGGAGACAAAAATGTTGGTTTAATTTGACTCCGCTGGGAATTGAACACGGGATCTGCAGATCAAAGACAAATGAGACAACCAGATGACCTACCTGCTATTGACGATTAGGAGGATCTCATGCACAAGGTGAACCAACTCTCAGCGCCAGATCTGAACAAAACAGAGACAAAGGATGGATTAATCCGCATGGGGTGGGATTTGATCTCAGGCCAAACGATTGGGGAAACCAAGGATGAACAAGTATTATATAGCCTACCCGGTTATTTTGAGTTATCTGACCTGAAAACTGTGGACTATAGCCCACGAAAATGGCCAGAAATGCGCGAAATCGCGAGTTTCAACGATGCCGCCACACTCGTGTACCGGGGGTCACGAGGCATCGAAATCCTCCCGGGACCCGAAACCGTGGACCATAGCTGACGAAAACGGCCAGAAATGCTCGAAATCACGAGTTTTGACGATGCCGCTAGGGTCGTGTACCGGGGGTCACGGGGCATCGAAATCCTCGTGGGCACCGAAAACGTGGACTATAGCCCACGAAAACAGCAAGAAATGCTCGAAATCGCGAGTTTTGACGATGCCGCCAGAGTCGTGTACCGTGGGTCACGGGACATCGAAAACCTCCCGGGACCCGAAAACGTGGACTATAGCCCACGAAAACGGCCAGAAATGCTAGAAATCACGAGTTTTAATGATGCTGCTAGAGTCATGTACCGGGGGGTCACAGGGCATCGAAATCCTCCCGGGACCCGAAAACCGTGGACTACAGCCCACGAAAACGGCCAGAAAAGCTCGAGATCACGAGTTTTGACGATGCCGCTAGAGTCATGTACCGGGGGTCACGGGGCATCGAAATCCTCCCGGGACCCGAAATCGTGGACTATATCCCACGAAAACGGCCAGAAATGCTTGAAATCACGAGTTTTGATGATGCCGCTAGAGTCGTGTACCAGGGGTCACAGGGCATTGAAATCACCCCGTGACCTGAAAACCGTGGACTATGCCCACGAAAACGGCCAGAAACGCGTGAAATCGCAAGTTTTGATGATGCCGCTACAGTCGTGTACCGGGGGTCACGGCGCAACGAAATCCTCCCGGGACCTGAAAATCGTGGACTATAGCCCACGAAAACGGCCAGAAATGCGCGAAATCGCGAGTTTCGACGATGCCGCCAGAGTCGTGTACCGGGGGTCACGGCGCAACGAAATCCTCCCGGGACCCGAAAATCGTGGACTATAGCACACGAAAACAGCCAGAAATGCTCGAAATCACGAGTTTTGATGATGCCGCTAGAGTCGTGTACCGTGGGTCACGGGGCATCGAAATCCTCCCGGGACCCGAAAACGTGGACCATAGCCCACGAAAACCGCCAGAAAAGCTTGAAATCACGAGTTTTAATGATGCCGCTAGAGTCGTGTACCGGGGGTCGAAGGGCATCGAAATCATCCCGGGACCCGAAAATCATGCACTATAGCCCACGAAAACGGCCAGAAATGCTCGAAATCACGAGTTTTGATGATGCCGCTAGAGTCGTGTACCGTGGGTTACGGGGCATCGAAATCCTCCCGGGACCCGAAACCGTGGACTATAGCCGACGAAAACGGCCAGAAATGCTCGAGATCACGAGTTTTGACGATGCCGCTAGAGTCATGTACCAGGGGTCACGGGGCATCCAAATCCTCCCGGTACCCGAAACCGTGGACCATAGCTGACGAAAATGGCCAGAAATGCCCGAAATCACGAGTTTTGACGATGCCGCTAGAGTCGTGTACCGGGGGTCACGGGGCATCGAAATCCTCGTGGGCACCGAAAACGTGGACTATAGCCCACGAAAACAGCCAGACATGCTCGAAATTGCGAGTTTTGACGATGCTGCCAGAGTCGTGTATCGTGGGTCACAGGGCATCGAAAACCTCCCGGGACCCGAAAACGTGGACTATAGCCCACGAAAACGCCCAGAAATGCTTGAAATCACGAGTTTTAATGATGCCGCTAGAGTCGTGTACCGGGGGGTCACAGGGCATCGAAATCCTCCCGGGACCCGAAAACCGTGGACTATAGCCGACGAAAATGGCTAGAAATGCTCGAGATCACGAGTTTTGATGATGCCGCTAGAGTCATGTACCGGGGGTCACGGGGCATCAAAATCCTCCCGGGACCCGAAAACGTGAACTATAGCCCACGAAAACAGCCAGAAATGCTCGAAATCACGAGTTTTGAGGATGCCGCCAGAGTCATGTACCAGGGGTCACAGGGCATTGAAATCATCCCGTGACCTGAAAACCGTGGACTATAGCCCAAGAAAACGGCCAGAAATGCTCGAAATCACGAGTTTTGACGATGCCGCTAGAGTCGTGTACCATGGGTCACGGGGCATCGAAATCCTCCTAGGACCCGAAACCGTGGACTATAGCCCACGAAAACGGCCAGAAATGCTTGAAATCACGAGTTTTGATGATACCGCTAGAGTCGTGTACCGTGGGTCACGGGGCATCGAAATCCTCCTGGGACCCGAAATCGTGGACTATAGCCCACGAAAATGGTCAGAAATGCTCGAAATCACGAGTTTTGACGATGCCGCTAGAGTCGTGTACCAGGGGTCACGGGGCATCGAAATTCTCCCGGGACCAGAAAACATGGACTATAGCCCACGAAAACAGCCAGAAATGCTCAAAATCGCGAGTTTTGACGATGCCGCCAGAGTCGTGTACCGTGGGTTACGGCGCATCGAAATCCTCCTGGGACCCGAAACCGTGGACTATAGCCCACGAAAACGGCCAGAAATGCTTGAAATCACGAGTTTTCATGATGCCGCTAGAGTCGTGTACCGGGGGGTCACAGGGCATCGAAATCCTCCCAGGACCCGAAAACCGTGGACTATAGCCCATGAAAACGGCCAGAAATGCTCGAGATCACGAGTTTTGACGATGCCGCTAGAGTCATCTACCGAAGGTCACGGGGCATCGAAATCCTCCCGGGACCCGAAATCGTGGACTATAGCCCACGAAAACGGCCAGAAATGCTTGAAATCACGAGTTTTGATGATGCCGCTAGAGTCGTGTACCAGGGGTCACAGGGCATTGAAATCATCCCGTGACCTTAAAACCGTGGACTATAGCCCACGAAAACGGCCAGAAATGCGCGAAATCGCGAGTTTCGACGATGCCGCCAGAGTCGTGTACCGGGGGTCACGGCGCAACGAAATCCTCCCGGGACCCGAAAATCGTGGACTATAGCCCACGAAAACGGCCAGAAATGCTCGAAATCACGAGTTTTGACGATGCCGCTAGAGTCGTTTACCGGGGGTCACGGGGCATCGAAATCCTCGTGGGAACCGAAAACGTGGACTATAGCCCACGAAAACGGCCAGAAATGCTCGAAATCACGAGTTTTGACGATGTCGTTAGAGTCATGTACCGGGGGTCACGGGGCATCAAAATCCTCCCAGGACCCGAAAACATGGACTATAGCCCACGAAAACGGCCAGAAATGCTCGAGATCACGAGTTTTGACGATGCCGCTAGAGTCATGTACCGGGGGTCACGGGGCATCAAAATCCTCCCGGGAACCGAAAACGTGGACTATAGCCCACGAAAACAGCAAGAAATGCTCAAAATCACGAGTTTTGATAATGCCGCTAGAGTCATGTACCGGGGGTAACGGGGCATCAAAATCCTCCCGGAAACCGAAAACGTGGACTAGAGCCCACGAAAACATCAAGAAATCCTCGAAATAACGAGTTTTGATGATGCCGCTAGAGTTGTGTACCGGGGGTCACGGGGCATCAAAATCCTCCCGGGACCCGAAAACGTGGACTAGAGCCCACGAAAACAGCCAGAAATGCTCGAAATCACGAGTTTTGATGATGCCGCCAGAGTCATGTACCATGGGTCACAGGGCATTGAAATCATCCCGTGACCTGAGAACCGTGGACCATAGCTGACGAAAACGGCCAGAAATGCTCGAAATCACGAGTTTTGACGATGCTGCTAGAGTCGTGTACCGGGGGTCACGGGGCATCAAAATCCTCGTGGGCACCGAAAACGTGGACTATAGCCCACGAAAACAGCCAGAAATGCTCGAAATCGCGAGTTTTGACGATGCCGCCAGAGTCGTGTATCGTAGGTCACAGGGCATCGAAAACCTCCCGGGACCCAAAAACGTGGACTATAGCCCACGAAAACGCCCAGAAATGCTTGAAATCACGAGTTTTAATGATGCCGATAGAGTCGTGTACCGGGGGTCACAGGGCATCGAAATCCTCCGGGACCCGAAAACCGTGGACTATAGCCCACGAAAACGGCAAAAAATGCTCGAGATCACGAGTTTTGATGATGCCGCTAGAGTCATGTACCGGGGGTCACGGGGCATCGAAATCCTCCCGGGACCCGAAAACGTGGACGGGGTCACAGGGCATTGAAATCATCCCGTGACCTGAAAACCGTGGACTATAGCCCACGAAAACGCCAGAAATGCGCGAAATCGCGAGTTTCGACGATGCCGCCAGACTCGTGTACCGGGGGTCACGGGGCATCGAAATCCTCCCGGGACCCGAAATCGTGGACTATAGCCCACGAAAACGGCCAGAAATGCTTGAAATCACGAGTTTTGATGATGTCGCTACAATCGTGTACCAGGGGTCACAGGGCATTGAAATCATCCTGTGACCTGAAAACCGTGGACTATAGCCCACGAAAACGGCCAGAAATGCGCGAAATTGCGAGTTTCGACGATGCCGCCAGAGTTGTGTACCGGGGGTCACGGCGCAACGAAATCCTCCCGGGACCCGAAAATCGTGGACTATAGCCCACGAAAACAGCCAGAAATACTCGAAATCACGAGTTTTGATGATGCCGCTAGAGTCGTGTACCGTGGGTCACGGGGCATCGAAATCCTCCCGGGACCCGAAAACGTGGACCATAGCCCACGAAAACCGCCAGAAATGCTTGAAATCACGAGTTTTAATGATGCCGCTAGAGTCGTGTACCGGGGGTCACAGGATATCGAAATCATCCCGGGACCCGAAAATCATGGACTATAGCCCACGAAAACGGCCAGAAATGCTCGAAATCACGAGTTTTGATGATGCTGCTAGAGTCGTGTACCGTGGGTTACGGGGCATCGAAATCCTCCCGGGACCCGAAACCGTGGACTATAGCCGACGAAAACGGCCAGAAATGCTCGAGATCACGAGTTTTGACGATGCCGCTAGAGTCATGTACCGGGGGTCACGGGGCATCCAAATCCTCCCGGTACCCGAAACCGTGGACCATAGCTGACGAAAACGGCCAGAAATGCTCGAAATCACGAGTTTTGACGATGCCGCTAGAGTCGTGTATCGGGGGTCACGGGGCATCGAAATTCTCGTAGGCACCGAAAACGTGGACTATAGCCCACGAAAACAACCAGAAATGCTCGAAATCGCGAGTTTTGACGATGCCGCCAGAGTCGTGTATCGTGGGTCACGGGGCATCGAAAACCTTCCGGGACCCGAAAACGTGGACTATAGCCCACGAAAACGCCCAGAAATGCTTGAAATCACGAGTTTTAATGATGCTGCTAGAGTCGTGTACCGAGGGGTCACAGGGCATCGAAATCCTCCCGGGACCCGAAAACCGTGGACTATAGCCGACGAAAATGGCCAGAAATGCTCGAAATCACGAGTTTTAATGATGCCGCTAGAGTCATGTACCGGGGGTCACGGGGCATCGAAATCCTCCCGGGACCCGAAAACATGGACTATAGCCCACGAAAACAGCCAGAAATGCTCGAAATCACGAGTTTTGAGGATGCCGCCAGAGTCATGTACCAGGGGTCACAGGGCATTGAAATCATCCCGTGACCTGAAAACCGTGGACTATAGCCCACGAAAACGGTCCGAAATGCTCGAAATCACGAGTTTTGACGATGCCGCTAGAGTCGTGTACCAGGGGTCTCGGGGCATCGAAATTCTCCCGGGACCAGAAAACAAGGACTATAGCCCACGAAAACAGCCAGAAATGCTCAAAATCGCGAGTTTTGACGATGCCGCCAGAGTCGTGTACCGTGGGTTACGGCGCATCGAAATCCTCCTGGGACCCGAAACCGTGGTAGCCCACGAAAACGGCCAGAAATGCTTGAAATCACGAGTTTTCATGATGCCGCTAGAGTCGTGCACCGGGGGGTCACAGGGCATCGAAATCCTCCCAGGACCCGAAAACCGTGGACTATAGCCCACGAAAACGGCCAGAAATGCTCGAGATCACGAGTTTTGACGATGCCGCTAGAGTCATCTACCGAAGGTCACGGGGCATCGAAATCCTCCCGGGACCCGAAATCGTGGACTATAGCCCACGAAAACGGCCAGAAATGCTTGAAATCACGAGTTTTGATGATGCCGCTAGAGTCGTGTACCAGGGGTCACAGGGCATTGAAATCATCCCGTGACCTAAAAAACGTGGACTATAGCCCACGAAAACGGCCAGAAATGCGCGAAATCGCGAGTTTCGATGATGCCGCCAGAGTCGTGTACCGGGGGTCACGGCGCAACGAAATCCTCCCGGGACCCGAAAATCGTGGACTATAGCCCACGAAAAAGGCCAGAAATGCTCGAAATCACGAGTTTTGACGATGCCGCTAGAGTCGTGTACCGGGGGTCACGGGGCATCGAAATCCTCGTGGGAACCGAAAACGTGGACTATAGCCCACGAAAACGGCCAGAAATGCTCGAAATCACGAGTTTTGACGATGTCGTTAGAGTCTTGTACCGGGGGTCACGGGGCATCAAAATCCTCCCGGGACCCGAAAACATGGACTATAGCCCACGAAAACGGCCAGAAATGCTCGAGATCACGAGTTTTGACGATGCCGCTAGAGTCATGTACCGGGGGTCACGGGGCATCAAAATCCTCCCGGGAACCGAAAACGTGGACTACAGCCCACGAAAACAGCAAGAAATGCTCGAAATCACGAGTTTTGATGATGCCGCTAGAGTCATGTACCGGGGGTAACGGGGCATCAAAATCCTCCCGGAAACCGAAAACGTGGACTAGAGCCCACGAAAACATCAAGAAATCCTCGAAATAACGAGTTTTGATGATGCCTCTAGAGTTGTGTACCGGGGGTCACGGGGCATCAAAATCCTCCCGGGACCCGAAAACGTGGACTAGAGCCCACGAAAACAGCCAGAAATGCTCGAAATCACGAGTTTCGACGATGCTGCTAGAGTCCTGTACCGGGGGTCACGGGGCATCAAAATCCTCGTGGGCACCGAAAACGTGGACTATAGCCCACGAAAACAACCAGAAATGCTCGAAATCGCGAGTTTTGACGATGCCGCCAGAGTCGTGTATCGTGGGTCACAGGGCATCAAAAACCTCCCGGGACCCGAAAACGTGGACTATAGCCCACGAAAACGCCCAGAAATGCTTGAAATCACGAGTTTTAATGATGCCGATAGAGTCATGTACCGGGGGGTCACAGGGCATCGAAATCCTCCGGAACCAGAAAACCGTGGACTATAGCCGACGAAAACGGCCAGAAATGCTCGAGATCACGAGTTTTGATGATGCCGCTAGAGTCATGTACCGGGGGTCACGGGGCATCGAAATCCTCCCGGGACCCGAAAACGTGGACGGGGTCACAGGGCATTGAAATCATCCCGTGACCTGAAAACCGTGGACTATAGCCCACGAAAACGCCAGAAATGCGCGAAATCACGAGTTTCGACGATGCCGCCAGACTCGTGTACCGGGGGTCACGGGGCATCGAAATCCTCCCGGGACCCGAAACCGTGGACTATAGCCCACGAAAACAGCCAGAAATGCTTGAAATCACGAGTTTTGACGATGCCACTAGAGTCATGTACCGTGGGTCACGGGGCATCGAAATCCTCCCAGGACCCGAAAACCGTGGACTATAGCCCACAAAAACGGCCAGAAATGCTCGAGATCACGAGTTTTGACGATGCCGCTAGAGTCATGTACTGAGGGTCACGGGGCATCGAAATCCTCCCAGGACCCGAAATCGTGGACTATAGCCCACGAAAACGGCCAGAAATGCTTGAAATCACGAGTTTTGATGATGCCGCTAGAGTCATGTACCAGGGGCCACAGGGCATTGAAATCATCCCGTGACCTGAAAACCGTGGACTATAGCCCACGAAAACGGACAGAAATGCTCGAGATCACGAGTTTTGACGATGCCGCTAGAGTCATGTACCGGGGGTCACGGGGCATCAAAATCCTCCCGGGAACCGAAAACGTGGACTATAGCCCACGAAAACAGCAAAAAATGCTCGAAATCACGAGTTTTGATGATGCCGCTAGAGTCATGTACCGGGGGTAACGGGGCATCAAAATCCTCCCGGGAACCGAAAACGTGGACTATAGCCCACGAAAACATCAAGAAATCCTCGAAATCACGAGTTTTGATAATGCCGCTAGAGTTGTGTACCGGGGGTCACGGGGCATCAAAATCCTCCCGAGACCCGAAAACGTGGACTATAGCCCACGAAAACAGCCAGAAATGCTCGAAATCACGAGTTTTGATGATGCTGCCAGAGTCATGTACCATGGGTCACAGGTCATTGAAATCATCCCGTGACCTGAAAACCGTGGACTATAGCCCACGAAAACGGACAGAAATGCGCGAAATCGCGAGTTTCGACGATGCCGCCAGACTCGTGTACCGGGGGTCACGGGGCATCGAAATCCTCCCGGGACCCGAAACCGTGGACTCCGACGAAAACAGCCAGAAATGCTCGAAATCATGAGTTTTGACGATGTCGCTAGAGTCGTGTACCGGGGGTCACGGGGCATCAAAATCCTCCCGGAAACCGAAAACGTGGACTAGAGCCCACGAAAACATCAAGAAATCCTCGAAATAACGAGTTTTGATGATGCCGCTAGAGTTGTGTACCGGGGGTCACGGGGCATCAAAATCCTCCCGGGACCCGAAAACGTGGACTAGAGCCCACGAAAACAGCCAGAAATGCTCGAAATCACGAGTTTTGATGATGTCGCCAGAGTCATGTACCATGGGTCACAGGGCATTGAAATCATCCCGTGACCTGAGAACCGTGGACCATAGCTGACGAAAACGGCCAGAAATGCTCGAAATCACGAGTTTTGACGATGCTGCTAGAGTCCTGTACCGGGGGTCACGGGGCATCAAAATCCTCGTGGGCACCGAAAACGTGGACTATAGCCCACGAAAACAGCCAGAAATGCTCGAAATCGCGAGTTTTGACGATGCCGCCAGAGTCGTGTATCGTGGGTCACAGGGCATCAAAAACCTCCCGGGACCCGAAAACGTGGACTATAGCCCACGAAAACGCCCAGAAATGCTTGAAATCACGAGTTTTAATGATGCCGATAGAGTCATGTACCGGGGGGTCACAGGGCATCGAAATCCTCCGGAACCAGAAAACCGTGGACTATAGCCGACGAAAACTGCCAGAAATGCTCGAGATCACGAGTTTTGATGATGCCGCTAGAGTCATGTACCGGGGGTCACGGGGCATCGAAATCCTCCCGGGACCCGAAAACGTGGACGGGGTCACAGGGCATTGAAATCATCCCGTGACCTGAAAACCGTGGACTATAGCCCACGAAAACGCCAGAAATGCGCGAAATCGCGAGTTTCGACGATGCCGCCAGACTCGTGTACCGGGGGTCACGGGGCATCGAAATCCTCCCGGGACCCGAAACCGTGGACTATAGCCCACGAAAACAACCAGAAATGCTTGAAATCACGAGTTTTGACGATGCCGCTAGAGTCATGTACCGTGGGTCACGGGGCATCGAAATCCTCCCAGGACCCGAAAAACCGTGGACTATAGCCCACAAAAACGGCCAGAAATGCTCGAGATCACGAGTTTTGACGATGCCGCTAGAGTCATGTACTGAGGGTCACGGGGCATCGAAATCCTCCCAGGACCCGAAATCGTGGACTATAGCCCACGAAAACGGCCAGAAATGCTTGAAATCACGAGTTTTGATGATGCCGCTAGAGTCATGTACCAGGGGCCACAGGGCATTGAAATCATCCCGTGACCTGAAAACCGTGGACTATAGCCCACGAAAACGGACAGAAATGCTCGAGATCACGAGTTTTGACGATGCCGCTAGAGTCATGTACCGGGGGTCACGGGGCATCAAAATCCTCCCGGGAACCGAAAACGTGGACTATAGCCCACGAAAACAGCAAAAAATGCTCGAAATCACGAGTTTTGATGATGCCGCTAGAGTCATGTACCGGGGGTAACGGGGCATCAAAATCCTCCCGGGAACCGAAAACGTGGACTATAGCCCACGAAAACATCAAGAAATCCTCGAAATCACGAGTTTTGATAATGCCGCTAGAGTTGTGTACCGGGGGTCACGGGGCATCAAAATCCTCCCGAGACCCGAAAACGTGGACTATAGCCCACGAAAACAGCCAGAAATGCTCGAAATCACGAGTTTTGATGATGCTGCCAGAGTCATGTACCATGGGTCACAGGTCATTGAAATCATCCCATGACCTGAAAACCGTGGACTATAGCCCACGAAAACGGACAGAAATGCGCGAAATCGCGAGTTTCGACGATGCCGCCAGACTCGTGTACCGGGGGTCACGGGGCATCGAAATCCTCCCGGGACCCGAAACCGTGGACTCCGACGAAAACAGCCAGAAATGCTCGAAATCATGAGTTTTGACGATGTCGCTAGAGTCGTGTACCGGGGGTCACGGGGCATCGAAATCCTCCCGGGACCCGAAAACATGGACTATAGCCCACGAAAACAGCCAGAAAAGCTCGAAATCACGAGTTTTGATGATGCCGCTAGAGTCGTGTACCGTGGGTCACGGGGCATCGAAATCCTCCCGGGACCCGAAACCGTGGACCATAGCTGACGAAAACGGCCAGAAATGCTCGAAATCACGAGTTTTGACGATGCCGCTAGAGTCGTGTACCGGGGGTCACGGGGCATCGAAATCCTCGTGGGCACCGAAAACATGAACTATAGCCCACGAAAACAGCCATAAATGCTCGAAATCGCGAGTTTTGACGATGCCGCCAGAGTCATGTATCATGGGTCACGGGGCACCGAAAACCTCCCGGGACCCGAAAACGTGGACTATAGCCCACGAAAACGGCCAGAAATGCTTGAAATCACGAGTATTAATGATGCCGCTAGAGTCGTGTACCGGGGGGTCACAGGGCATCGAAATCCTCCCGGGACCCGAAAACCGTGGACTATAGCCCACGAAAACGGCCAGAAATGCTCGAGATCACGAGTTTTGACGATGCCGCTAGAGTCATGTACCGGGGGTCACGGGGCATCAAAATCCTCGTGGGCACCGAAAACGTGGACTATAGCCCACGAAAACAGCCAGAAATGCTCGAAATCGCGAGTTTTGACGATGCCGCCATAGTCGTTTATCGTGGGTCACAGGGCATCGAAAACCTCCCGGGACCCGAAAACGTGGACTATAGCCCACGAAAACGCCCAGAAATGCTTGAAATCACGAGTTTTAATGATGCCGCTAGAGTCGTGTACCGTGGGTCACGGGGCATCGTAATACTCCCGGGACCCGAAATCGTGGACTAGAGCCCACGAAAACGGTCAGAAATGCTTGTAATCACGAGTTTTGACGATGCCGCTAGAGTCATGTTCCGGGGGTCACGGGGCATCGAAATTCTCCCGGGACCCGAAAACTGTGGACTATAACCCACGAAAACAGCCAGAAATGCTCGAAATCACGAGTTTTGACAATGCCGTTAGAGTCGTGTACCAGGGGTCACGGTGATAAGGGGTGGCCCGATCTTCTCAGTAAGCAACGGTGGTGATGATGATCACAGGATGATAGCAGCGGAGGAACACGACGATGTAGTGGATGATAACTTGTATGACGCAACGAGATCTCTCGATTGGTCCCTGTCGCCAATGCAACAGCTCTCAACCCTGCAAGATATTCGCAACTCCACACACTTGCGCACGTAGCCGCCGACCACGAAGCGGTAAGTTGCAACCGTCTAATTCCCAATGGAACAACAGATCACACAAGACTTTATAAGGATCTACACAATATCAAGCAATATGGTGTAGGGATTCAATAGTTTTGCATAAGCAAACAACTAAGAACTAGGGTTTATCTTAAATGTGGTCTAAAGCAGCTAGGGGGGCGTCCTGGGCACTTATATAGGCGTCCGGGACAAGTTCTGGTCGAAAAGATACAAAGAAAACCGACCCAGAATAGATCTGGTCGAGACAGACTCGGACGCGTCCGGTCTGGAATCCGGTCGACCGGGCTGTGGACCGGGCGGGCCGGTCGGTGGTCCGGTCAACCGGGCGGAAACCGGAAACTTCGCAACTTTCCGGTTTTTGCCCGGTACGATAAATCTCATCCGGTTGGCGGCCGGTTGCCGCCCGGTCGACCGGGCCAGGGACCGGGCGGTCCGGTCTGGCGGCCGGTCTGACCGGGTTCTGGACCGGCCTGGACATCGTCTTCTCCTCTCGCGCATGCCTCCCGCTCCTCCCTCGCGCGTTCATGAGATATCTTCATGTCCCGCACCATGTCCAGCTTCACGGCCATCTTGACGTCCGTCTTCATGTCCAGCTGCTCCTCTCCTCCTCGTGTGATGCTCGTCTCTTCTTGATACCTGATGATACATAAGTAATAGGACTTAGGCAGTATAAAGTTCTCATCAATCAAAGTACCGTTTAGAAACAAGTTCACCTGTTCTTTAAGTAGCTTCGCACGAGCCCTCGTAATTGGTCCAATCCGAACTTCATTGGACTTGAGCTTCACAGCAGGTTCATCTTCAACTTGCAATGACGGAGGTAGTAGTAAGGTAGGGATGTCCTCATCATCTCCCCCCCCTTCAAAAGGCGTCGACCCCGACGCTCCAAGGTCTTCTCCGTCATATGGTGTCAAATCAGCCACATTGAAAGAATTACTGACACCAAACTCATCAACTGGAAGATCTATCGAGTATGCATTATCATTGATCTTGGCAAGCACTTTGTAAGGACCAGCACCACGAGGCTTCAACTTAGACTTCCGCAGCTTCGGGAACCTATCCTTGCGAAAATGTACCCAGACCATATCACCAGGCTTGAACAACATCTCCTTACGCTTCTTGTTCATCCTTGCAGCATTGCTCTTGCCTTTCTTCTCTATCAACTCTTTAGTCTTCTCATGGATCTTTCGCACAAAATCTGCCCTCTTGGATGTCTCCATATTAACTCTCTCATGTATGGGCAAAGGCAACAAGTCAAGTGGAGTAATGGGTTTGAAACTATACACCACCTCAAAAGGACACAGCTCCGTGGTAGAGTGTACCGCCCTGTTGTAAGCAAACTCCACATGCGGCAAACACTCTTCCCACTCCTTCAGGTTCTTCTTGATCATGGATCTCAACAATTGTGATAAGGTTCGATTCACCACCTTAGTTTGACCATCAGTTTGGGGATGACAAGTAGTACTGAACAGTAACTTTGTCCCCAGCTTCCCCCAAAGTGTCTTCCAGAAGTAGCTCATGAACTTCACATCACGATCAGAAACAATAGTCTTCGGGACTCCATGTAATCGAACAATCTCCCTGAAAAACAGGTTAGCAATATGCGACGCATCGTCGCTTTTGTGGCAGGCAATAAAGTGTGACATTTTAGAAAATCTGTCCACTACCACAAATATAGAATCATGGCCTCTTTTAGTACGCGGCAAACCCAACACAAAATCCATACTAATATCCTCCCAAGGTGTAGTAGGTGCCGGTAAAGGAGTATACAAACCGTGAGGCTTCAGTTTGGACTTGGACTTGTTGCAAGTAATGCACCTCTTGACATACCTGTCCACGTCCCGCCTCATCTTTGGCCAAAAAAAATGATCAGCGAGCATGAGTAGCGTCTTCTCACGCCCAAAGTGACCCATCAAACCTCCAGCATGTGATTCCTGCAATAAGAGCAAACGCACAGACGATTCTGGAACACATAGTTTGTTAGCTCTAAACAAGAACCCATCGTGTATGTGATACTTTTCCCATGCTTTACCAATAACACACAAGCGGTATGGTTCAGCAAAATCATGATCAGTCGCATATAAATCACATAACACCTCTAATCCAGGAATTTTAACATCAAGATGGGTTAATAGCATAGTCTTCCTAGATAGAGCATCAGCAACAATATTATCTTTTCCCTTCTTATGCTTAATAATGTACGGAAAAGACTCAATGAACTCAACCCACTTAGCAAGACGCCTATGCAAAGTAGATTGGGCTTTCAGATATTTCAAAGCTTCATGATCAGAATGTATGATAAATTCTTTTGGCCATAAATAATGTTGCCAAACCTCAAGAACTCTAATTAAAGCATACAATTCTTTATCATATATTGGATAGTTCAACTTAGCACCAGAAAGTTTCTCAGAAAAATATGCAATTGGGTGACCCTCTTGCATCAACACACCACCAATTCCAATACCACTAGCATCACATTCAATCTCAAATTGCTTATTGAAATCAGGAAGTGCAAGCAACGGTGCAGAAGTTAACAATCGTTTCAGTTCATCAAAAGCTTGATCTTGGGCAACGCCCCACTCAAAGACAACACCCTTTTTAGTCAATTCATTCAAAGGTGCAGCAATAGTAGAAAAATTGGGCACAAAACGGCGATAAAACCCAGCTAGACCATGAAAACTTCTAACTTGACTCACATTCATGGGAGTAGGCCAATTTTGAATAGCTTCAATTTTAGACACATCTACTTCTACTCCATGCTTAGAGACAACATAACCCAGAAATATGACCTTATCTTTGCAAAATGTGCACTTCTCAAGATTACCATAGAGTTGACTATCACGCAACACTTGCAAAACATGTCGAATATGTATAATATGATCAGATTCATTGCGGCTGTAGATTAATATGTCATCAAAATACACAACCACAAACTTGCCAATAAAATCACGCAAAACATGGTTCATCAGTCTCATGAAAGTGCTAGGTGCATTAGTCAAACCAAAAGGCATTACTAACCACTCATATAAACCAAATTTTGTTTTAAAGGCGGTTTTCCACTCATCCCCTTCTTTCATCCTAATTTGATGGTAACCACTACGCAAATCAATTTTAGTGAAAACAGCAGCACCACTCAATTCATCTAGCATATCCTCTAAACGGGGAATAGGATGACGATATCGAATAGTAATGTTGTTTATCGCTCTACAATCTACGCACATACGCCATGTACCATCTTTCTTAGGAACTAGAATAACAGGAACAGCACAAGGACTAAGGCTTATGCGGATATAACCTTTGTCGAGTAGCGCTTGTACTTGCTTCTGTATCTCCTTCGTTTCTTCGGGGTTCGTTCTATATGGTGCCCGATTGGGTAGCGAAGCTCCGGGAATCAAGTCAATTTGATGCTCAATACCTCGCAATGGTAGAAGTCATGCGGGTACCTCATCCAGAAACACGTCGCCAAATTCCTGCAAAACATTAGAAACACCAAGAGGAAGAGGGGTCATGTCGTTAGAAACCAAAACCGTACCCCTGTACAAGAGCACAAGAGGCATGGCTGTAGGATCCTCACTAAATTCTCTCATGTCTTCTTTGGTGGCTAATGAGACTAAGGAATTCACTCTCTCACTTTTCGTTATATCACTCACAACATTACAATTCTCTCGCCTATCTAGAGATGCATCCTCCAAGTTCACTTCAACTTTCTGACGAGACTCATTGACAATTTGCTGTGGTGTCATAGGCTGTAAGTTGATTTTCTTGCCCTTGAACTCCAAGTGATATGTATTGGCACGACCATTGTGTTGTACAGAACAGTCATAGAGCCAAGGCCGACCCAATAGTAGGTGACACACCGTCATAGGAACCACATCAAAATCAATGCAATCCTTATACGGTCCAATAGCAAATTCAACACGCACCATGTGGTTTACCTTCATCTCACCATTGTCGCTCAACCACTGAATATAGTATGGATGCGGGTGCGGTAGATACTTCAACTTCAGCTTGGTACACAACTCCTTGCTTGCTAAATTGCGGCAACTCCCGCCATCAATAATGACCTTGCAAGCCTTGTCAGGACCAACTAAAGCTTTGGTTTGAAACAAATTGCAGCGCTGAGTAGATGCACTAGGCAACACATTAAGAGCACGCTGCGACACAACAATGGTGCGAGCATCAGACGGATATGCATCTTCACCATCAGTGTCATAGTCATCATCTTCTGGAGCATTAGGATCAACATCATCTCCAGTCTCATACTCATTGTCCTCATTGATAATCATGACTTTATGGTTAGGACAATCCCTCTTGAAGTGACCTTTGCCACCACATGTGTGACAAGCCATATCACGGTTACGTGCAGTAGACACATTAGAGCCACTCGTACTTGCAGCAGATTCGGACTTCTTTGTGTTAGACACATTGGAGACCGGCTTACTAGGCGGAGTAGAGTAAGGGGCGGAGCGTGTCGAAGGCGCCGGCGCCGTAGATGGAGCCGTGCGGGGTGTGAAACACCCAGCTCCTGTAGCTCGTCCTTTGATCTTTGCTTCGTCAGCCAACTGTGATTCAGCTTCTCTTGCATGATGTAACAATTGATTCATATTGGTGTAGCTGTAGTGACGAACAATGCCTTTGATATCATACTTCAAACCATTCAGAAAACGCTGCATTGTCATCTCAAGAGACTCACGGACACAGCCACGCTGCATTAGCATCTCCATCTCCATGTAGTATTCATCCACAGTCTTCACACCTTGTCTCAATAGAGTCAGCTTATCATATATATTCCGCAAATAATTTGTAGGCACAAAGCGAGAAGTCATTGCCTCCTTGATACGTCTCCAACGTATCGATAATTTCTTATGTTCCATGCCACATTATTGATGTTATGTACATGTTTTATGCACACTTTATGTCATATTCGTGCATTTTCTGGAACTAACCTATTAACAAGATGCCGAAGTGCCAGTTGCTGTTTTCTGCTGTTTTTGGTTTCAGAAATCCTAGTAAGGAAATATTCTCGGAATTGGACGAAATCAACGCCCAGGGGCCTATTTTTCCACGAAGCTTCCAGAAGTCCGAAGACGAAACGAAGTGGGGCCACAGGGAGCCCAAACCCTAGGGCGGCGCGGCCCCCCCCTTGGCCGCGCCGCCCTGTCATCTGGGGCCCCTGTGCCCCCTCCTGACTTGCCCTTCCGCCTACTTAAAGCCTCCGTGACGAAACCCCCAGTACCGAGAGCCACGATACGGAAAACCTTCCAGAGACGCCGCCAACGCCGATCCCATCTCGGGGGATCCAGGAGATCGCCTCCGGCACCCTGCCGGAGAGGGGAATCATCTCCCGGAGGACTCTACGCCGCCATGGTCGCCTCCGGTGTGATGTGTGAGTAGTCTACCCCTGGACTATGGGTCCATAGCAGTAGCTAGATGGTTGTCTTCTCCCCATTGTGCTATCATTGTCGGATCTTGTGAGCTGCCTAACATGATCAAGATCATCTATCTGTAATTCTATATGTTGCGTTTGTTGGGATCCGATGAATAGAGAATACTTGTTATGTTGATTATCAAAGTTATATCTATGTGTTGTTTATGATCTTGCATGCTCTCCGTTATTAGTAGATGCTCTGGCCAAGTTGATGCTAGTAACTCCAAGAGGGAGTATTTATGCTCGATAGTGGGTTCATGTCTCCGTGAATCTGGAGGGGTGACAAGAACCTCTAAGGTTATGGATGTGCTGTTGCCACTAGGGATAAAACATTAGTGCTATGTTCAAGGATGTAGTCACTAGTTACATTACGCGCAATACTTAATGCAATTGTATGTTGTTAGCAACTTAATACTGGAGGGGGTTCGGATGATAACCTGAAGGTGGACTTTTTAGGCATAGATGCAGTTGGATGGCGATCTATGTACTTTGTCGTAATGCCCAATTAAATCTCACTATACTCATCATGATATGTATGTGCATGGTCATGCTCTCTTTATTTGTCAATTGCCCAACTGTAATTTGTTCACCCAACATGCTGTTCGTCTTATGGGAGAGACACCTCTAGTGAAATGTGTACCCCGGTCCAATTCTCTTTACTGAAATACAATCTACTGCAATACTTGTTCTACTATTTTCTGCAAACAATCATCTTCCACACAATACGGTTAATCCTTTGTTACAGCAAGCCGGTGAGATTGACAACCTCACTGTTTCGTTGGGGCAAAGTACTTTGGTTGTGTTGTGCAGGTTCCACGTTGGCGCCGGAATCCCTGGTGTTGCGCCGCACTACATCCCGCCGCCATCAACCTTCAACGTGCTTCTTGACTCCTACTGGTTCGATAAACCTTGGTTTCTTACTGAGGGAAACTTGCTGCTGTACGCATCACACCTTCCACTTGGGGTTCCCAACGAGCGTGTGCTTTACGCGTCATCAAGCTAAATTTCTGGCGCCGTTGCCGGGGAGATCAAGACAAGCTGCAAGGGGAGTCTCCACTTCTCAATCTCTTTACTTTGTTTTTGTCTTGCTTAGTTTTATTTACTACTTTGTTTGCTGCACTAAATCAAAATACAAAAAAATTAGTTGCTAGTTTTACTTTATTTGCTATCTTGTTTGCTATATCAAAAACACAAAAAAATTAGTTTACTTGCATTTACTTTATCTAGTTTGCTTTATTTACTGTTGCTAAAATGGCCAACCCTGAAAATACTAAGTTGTGTGACTTCACAACCACAAATAATAATGATTTCTTATGCACACCTATTGCTCCACCTGCTACTTCAGCAGAATTCTTTGAAATTAAACCTGCTTTACTGAATCTTGTTATGCGAGAGCAATTTTCTGCTTTTAGTTCTGATGATGCTGCTGCCCATCTTAATAATTTTGTTGAACTATGTGAAATGCAAAAATATAAAGATGTAGATGGTGATATTATTAAACTAAAATTGTTCCCTTTCTCATTAAGAGGAAGAGCTAAAGATTGGTTGCTATCTCTGCCTAAGAATAGTATTGATTCATGGACTAAATGCAAGGATGCTTTTATTGGTAGATATTATCCCCCTGCTAAAATTATATCTTTGAGGAGTAGCATAATGAATTTTAAACAATTAGATACTGAACATGTTGCTCAAGCTTGGGAAAGAATGAAATCTCTGGTTAAAAATTGCCCAACCCATGGACTGACTACTTGGATGATCATCCAAACCTTCTATGCAGGACTAAATTTTTCTTCACGGAATTTATTGGATTCAGTTGCTGGAGGTACCTTTATGTCCATCACTCTTGGTGAAGCAACAAAGCTTCTTGATAATATGATGATCAACTACTCTGAATGGCACACGGAAAGAGCTCCACAAGGTAAGAAGGTAAATTATGTCGAAGAAACCTCTTCCTTGAGTGATAAGATTGATGCTATTATGTCTATGCTTGTGAATGATAGGACTAATATTGATCCTAATAATGTTCCATTAGCTTCATTGGTTGCACAAGAAGAACATGTTGATGTAAACTTCATTAAAAATAATAATTTCAACAACAATGCTTACCGGAACAATTCTAGTAACAACTATAGGCCATATCCTTATAATAATGGCAACGGCTATGCTAATTCTTATGGGAATTCTTACAACAATAATAGGAGTTCACCCCCTGGACTTGAAGCCATGCTTAAAGAATTTATTAGTACACAAACTGCTTTTAACAAATCTGTTGAAGAAAAGCTTGGGAAAATTGATATACTTGCTTCTAAAGTCGATAGTCTTGCTACTGATGTTGATCTTTTGAAATCAAAAGTTATGCCTAATGAGAATCATCATAATAAAATTGTTACTACAGCAAATGCCATTCAAGTTAGAATTAATGAGAATATAAGATTAATGGCTGAACTGCGTGCTAGGTGGGATAGAGAAGAAAATGAAAAACTAGCTAAAGAGAAGAATGTAGCTAAAGTTTGGACTATTACCACCACTTGTAATGCTAATGCTACACATGTTGCTGCACCTCCTACAATTAATAATAAAAGAATTGGTGTTCGCAATGTTTCCACTTCTAATGCAAAGCGCGAGAAACCGCTCGAAAGCTGCTAAAGCTCGAAACTGCTTGTGATAAAGCTGCTGAAATTTTTTCCAACATTGGGGATGATGATCCCATTGCTTTAGATTATAATGGTTTGAATTTTGATGATTGCCACATCTCTGAAGTTATAAAGTTCTTGCAAAAACTTGCTAAAAGTCCTAATGCTAGTGCTATAAATTTGGCTTTCACACATCATATTACAAATGCTCTCATAAAAGCTAGAGAAGAGAAACTAGAGCGCGAAGCCTCTATTCCTAAAAAGCTAGAGGATGGTTGGGAGCCCATCATTAAGATGAAGGTTAAAGATTTTGATTGTAATGCTTTATGTGATCTTGGTGCAAGTATTTCTGTTATGCCTAAGAAAATTTATGATATGCTTGACTTGCCACCGCTGAAAAATTGTTATTTGGATGTTAATCTTGCTGATCATTCTACAAAGAAACCTTTGGGTAAAGTTGATAATGTTCGCATTACCGTTAACAATAACCTTGTCCCCGTTGATTTTGTTGTCTTGGATATTGAATGCAATGCATCTTGTCCCATTATATTGGGAAGACCTTTTCTTCGAACTGTTGGTGCTATTATTGATATGAAGGAAGGTAATATAAAATATCAATTTCCTCTCAAGAAAGGTATGGAACACTTCCCTAGAAAGAGAATGAAGGTACCTTTTGATTCTATTATGAGAACAAATTATGATGTTGACACTTCGTCTCTTGATAATACTTGATACACACTTTCTGCGCCTAGCTGAAAGGCGCTAAAGAAAAGCGCTTATGGGAGACAACCCATGTTTTTACCTACAGTACTTTGTTTTTATTTTGTGTCTTGGAAGTTGTTTACTACTGTAGCAACCTCTCCTTATCTTAGTTTTGTGTTTTTTTGTGCCAAGTTAAGCCGTTGATAGAAAAGTAAGTACTAGATTTGGATTACTGCGCAGTTCCAGATTTCTTTGCTGTCACGAATCTGGGTCTACCTCCCTGTAGGTAGCTCGGAAAATTAAGCCAATTTACGTGCATGATCCTCAGATATGTACGCAACTTTCATTCAATTTGAGCATTTTCATTTGAGCAAGTCTGGTGCCATTTTAAAATTCGTCAATACAAACTATTCTGTTTTGACAGATTCTGCCTTTTATTTCGCATTGCCTCTTTTGCTATGTTGGATGAATTTCTTTCATCCATTAATGTCCAGTAGCATTATGCAATGTACAGAAGTGTTAAGAATGGTTGTGTCACCTCTGAATATGTTAATTTTTATTGTGCACTAACCCTCTAATGAGTTGTTCTAAGTTTGGTGTGGAGGAAGTTTTCAAGGATCAAGAGAGGAGTATGATGCAACATGATCAAGGAGAGTGAAAGCTCTAAGCTTGGGGATGCCCCGGTGGTTCACCCCTGCATATTCTAATAAGACTCAAGCGTCTAAGCTTGGGGATGCCCAAGGCATCCCCTTCTTCATCGACAACATTATCAGGTTCCTCCCCTGAAACTATATTTTTATTCCATCACATCTTATGTGCTTTTTCTTGGAGCGTCGGTTTGTTTTTGTTTTTGTTTTGTTTGAATAAAATGGATCCTAGCATTCACTTTATGGGAGAGAGACACGCTCCGCTGTAGCATATGGACAAGTATGTCCTTGGTTTCTACTCATAGTATTCATGGCGAAGTTTCTTCTTCGTTAAATTGTTATATGGTTGGAATTTGAAAATGATACATGTAGTAATTGCTATAAATGTCTTGGGTAATGTGATACTTGGCAATTGTTGTGCTCATGATTAAGCTTTTGCATCATATGCTTTGCACCCATTAATGAAGAAATACATAGAGCATGCTAAAATTTGGTTTGCATATTTGGTTTCTCTAAGGTCTAGATAATTTCTAGTATTGAGTTTGAACAACAAGGAAGACGGTGTAGAGTTTTATAATGTTTTCAATATGTCTTTTATGTGAGTTTTGCTGCACCAGTTCATCCTTGTGTTTGTTTCAAATAAGCCTTGCTAGCCTAAACCTTGTATCGAGAGGGAATACTTCTCATGCATCCAAAATACTTGAGCCAACCACTATGCCATTTGTGTCCACCATACCTACCTACTACATGGTATTTTCCGCCATTCCAAAGTAAATTGCTTGAGTGCTACCTTTAAAATTCCATCATTCACCTTTGCAATATATAGCTCATGGGACAAATAGCTTAAAAACTATTGTGGTATTGAATATGTAATTATGCACTTTATCTCTTATTAAGTTGCTTGTTGTGCGATAACCATGTTCACTGGGGATGCTATCAACTATTCATTGTTGAATTTCATGTGAGTTGCTATGCATGTTCGTCTTGTCTGAAGTAAGAGAGATCTACCACCTTATGATTAAGCATGCATATTGTTAGAGAAGAGCATTGGGCCGCTAACTAAAGCCATGATCCATGGTGGAAGTTTCAGTTTTGGACATATATCCTCAATCTCAAATGAGAAAATTATTAATTGTTGTTACATGCTTATGCATAAAAGAGGAGTCCATTATCTGTTGTCTATGTTGTCCCGGTATGGATGTCTAAGTTGAAGAATAATCAATAGCGAGAAATCCAATGCGAGCTTTCTCCTTAGACCTTTGTACAGGCGGCATAGAGGTACCCCTTTGTGACACTTGGTAAAAACATGTGCATTGTGATGATCCGGTAGTCCAAGCTAATTAGGACAAGGTGCGGGCACTATTAGTACACTATGCATGAGGCTTGCAACTTATAAGATATAATTTACATGATGCATATGCTTTATTACTACCGTTGACAAAATTGTTTCATGTTTTCAAAATCAAAGCTCTAGCACAAATATAGCAATCGATGTTTTCCTCTATGGAGGACCATTCTTTTACTTTCAATGTTGAGTCAGTTCACCTATTTCTCTCCACCTCAAGAAGCAAACACTTGTGTGAACTGTGCATTGATTCCTACATACTTGCTTATTGCACTTATTATATTACTCTATGTTGACAATATCCATGAGATATACATGTTACAAGTTGAAAGCAACCGCTGAAACTTAATCTTCTTTTGTGTTGCTTCAATACCTTTACTTTAAATTATTGCTTTATGAGTTAACTCTTATGCAAGACTTATTAATGCTTGTCTTGAAGTGCTATTCATGAAAAGTCTTTGCTTTATGATTCACTTGTTTACTCATGTCATATACATTGTTTTGATCGCTGCATTCACTACATATGCTTTACAAATAGTATGATCAAGATTATGATGGCATGTCACTCCAGAAATTATCTGTGTTATCGTTTTACCTGCTCGGGACGAGCAGAACTAAGCTTGGGGATGCTGATACGTCTCCAACGTATCGATAATTTCTTATGTTCCATGCCACATTATTGATGTTATCTACATGTTTTATGCACACTTTATGTCATATTCGTGCATTTTCTCGGAACTAACCTATTAACAAGATGCCGAAGTGCGATTCTTTGTTTTCTGCTGTTTTTGGTTTCAGAAATCCTAGTAAGGAAATATTCTCGGAATTGGACGAAATCAACGCCCAGGGGCCTATTTTTCCACGAAGCTTCCAGAAGTCCGAAGACGAAACAAGTGGGGCCACAGGGAGCCCAAACCCTAGGGCGGCGCGGCCCCCCCTTGGCCGCGCCGCCCTGTCATCTGGGGCCCCTGTGCCCCCTCCTGACTTGCCCTTCCGCCTACTTAAAGCCTCCGTGACGAAACCCCCAGTACCGAGAGCCACGATACGGAAAACCTTCCAGAGACGCCGCCAACGCCGATCCCATCTCGGGGGATCCAGGAGATCGCCTCCGGCACCCTGCCGGAGAGGGGAATCATCTCCCGGAGGACTCTACGCCGCCATGGTCGCCTCCGGTGTGATGTGTGAGTAGTCTACCCCTGGACTATGGGTCCATAGCAGTAGCTAGATGGTTGTCTTCTCCCCATTGTGCTATCATTGTCGGATCTTGTGAGCTGCCTAACATGATCAAGATCATCTATCTGTAATTCTATATGTTGCGTTTGTTGGGATCCGATGAATAGAGAATACTTGTTATGTTGATTATCAAAGTTATATCTATGTGTTGTTTATGATCTTGCATGCTCTCCGTTATTAGTAGATGCTCTGGCCAAGTTGATGCTAGTAACTCCAAGAGGGAGTATTTATGCTCGATAGTGGGTTCATGTCTCCGTGAATCTGGAGGGGTGACACGAACCTCTAAGGTTATGGATGTGCTGTTGCCACTAGGGATAAAACATTAGTGCTATGTTCAAGGATGTAGTCACTAGTTACATTACGCGCAATACTTAATGCAATTGTCTGTTGTTAGCAACTTAATACTGGAGGGGGTTCGGATGATAACCTAAAGGTGGACTTTTTAGGCATAGATGCAGTTGGATGGCGGTCTATGTACTTTGTCGTAATGCCCAATTAAATCTCACTATACTCATCATGATATGTATGTGCATGGTCATGCTCTCTTTATTTGTCAATTGCCCAACTGTAATTTGTTCACCCAACATGCTGTTCGCCTTATGGGAGAGACACCTCTAGTGAACTGTGGACCCCGGTCCAATTCTCTTTACTGAAATACAATCTACTGCAATACTTGTTCTACTGTTTTCTGCAAACAATCATCTTCCACACAATACGGTTAATCCTTTGTTACAGCAAGCCGGTGAGATTGACAACCTCACTGTTTCGTTGGGGCAAAGTACTTTGGTTGTGTTGTGCAGGTTCCACGTTGGCGCCGGAATCCCTGGTGTTGCGCCGCACTACATCCCGCCGCCATCAACCTTCAACGTGCTTCTTGACTCCTACTGGTTCGATAAACCTTGGTTTCTTACTGAGGGAAACTTGCTACTGTACGCATCACACCTTCCACTTGGGGTTCCCAACGAGCGTGTGCTTTACGCGTCATCACTCCTTCATGGCATGCCATGTACGTATTGGTTGCTCACGATCCTCGTCTCGGTTACGAACAAAAGCATCCCACCAACGCAAAGCATAGCCATCAAATTCAGAAGAAGCAAGCTTGATCTTCCTATCTTCAGTGTAGTGCGGATGTAGATTCCATAGCTTCTCAATTTTGAGCTCCCAAGTGAGGTATTCTTCAACATCAGCTCCTCCTTCAAACTTGGGTATAGAAAACTTGGGCTTACCCAATCCGTCTTCTTCATCTGGTCCACGACCATTGCGGCCAAGTGGGGCCCAACCGCAAGGACGATAACCACGTGGCGCACCACGAGCATTGTGTGCGTCATCTTGAAGCTCAGGATCATCATCATCGTCTTGTTGTTGTTGCGCGGTCAAATTCTCAACAGCCAGGCGCAAATCAGCAAGACTACGCTGTACATCCGTCATTTGATCTTGCATTGTAGTGACGGTCACATGTGTAGCATCCAACTTTTGGGAGATCTCTTGGACCGTCCCCTTAAGCTCATCATCCTGAGCGCGGAATTCACGTCGCATCTCATTACGAAGAGCCTCATACTCCCTCCATGTAATGATATCTGCAGCACTCTTGTTTTCCTGGTTAACAAGTTTATGATCACTAGCAGACATCGTTAGTAGATTAGTGCACTAAATCAAAAATATATGGTGGTACTCTCACAACTCACTCAAAACTGATAAGAAAAGGAGATCTTACCGTTCCAAAGTAAATTAGTGTTGCTTACCACTTTTAGTAACAACTAGTGCACGGATGTAGCGAAGCGAATATCAAGGGTATAAGAACAAATCACACGGCAAAGCAGGATATATGTGGGGCTGTAGGTGGCTACCTATTTGCACTAATAACAAGCTCTAGCGCTGACCATAGACAACCAATGATACTCACACAAGGCGATATAATGGGGCAATGAAACTATGTGGAGGAAAGATTGCAATGCACTAGAGAGACGCTAGCAAAGCTCAACAAGACAGGCACAAGATTGCTCAACTACGGATGCAGTAAAGTAAACTTAGGCCTTCACTTGATTCAACTAGCACTTGACTTTTCTTTTTGGATTTTTTTTTCTTTTTGTATAACACACGCAACTATGTAGCTCTTTTTGCTTCTTTTCTATTTTCTCTTTTTTTTTGATTTTTCTGACTCAACTCCTTGATAACACGGCCAACAAAATATGCAAAGCACCAAACCCTAATGAGCAGCCTGACGAGCGGTAAAACTAGTCTCTTCTGGGGAAGTTCCTAGTCACGTATATCGATAGGCTGTGGCTATGGTTGGGAAAAGCACACTGTACGCTATGTGGACTCGGAGTAAGAAAAACTAAAACTAGATGATAAAGTAAACACAAGATGATGGTGGATACTCAAACCCTAAAAACTAGATGGAAGACAAAGATACGCAAAAACAACTACGAAAAGCAACTAAAACTCGAAATTAGTGCAATCTAAGGCTATGGCAAACACTAACCCTAATATTTTTTGCTTTTTCTAGATAGGAAAACACTCACAACTCAACTATGGGGTGGATTGTGGATGGCTTACCGAGGAAAACTGGAAATCTGATACCAAGATGAT
The DNA here is from genome assembly GCF_019359855.2 of Lolium perenne. Classification (NCBI taxonomy): domain Eukaryota; kingdom Viridiplantae; phylum Streptophyta; class Magnoliopsida; order Poales; family Poaceae; genus Lolium; species Lolium perenne. The sequence goes on along the minus strand of NW_027249057.1, from coordinate 186,608 downwards.
AAGGGGTGGCCTGATCTTCTCAGTAAGCAACGGTGGTGATGATGATCACGGGATGATAGCAGCGGAGGAACACGACGATGTAGTGGATGATAACTTGTATGACGCAACGAGATCTCTCGATTGGTCCCTGTCGCCAATGCAACAGCTCTCAACCCTGCAAGATATTCGCAACTCCACACACTTGCGCACGTAGCCGCCGACCACGAAGCGGTAAGTTGCAACCGTCTAATACCCAATGGAACTGCAGATCACACAAGACTTTATCAGGATCTACACAATATCAAGCAATATGGTGTAGGGATTCAATAGTTTTGCATAAGCAAACAACTAAGAACTAGGGTTTATCTTAAACGTGGTCTAAAGCAGCTAGGGGGGCGTCCTGGGCACTTATATAGGCGTCCGGGACAAGTTCTGGTCGAAAAGATACAAAGAAAACCGACCCAGAATAGATCTGGTCGAGACAGACTCGGACGCGTCCGGTCTGGAATCCGGTCGACCGGGCTGTGGACCGGGCGGGCCGGTCGGTGGTCCGGTCAACCGGGCGGAAACCGGAAACTTCGCAACTTTCCGGTTTTTGCCCGGTACGATAAATCTCATCCGGTTGGCGGCCGGTTGCCGCCCGGTCGACCGGGCCAGGGACCGGGCGGTCCGGTCTGGCGGCCGGTCTGACCGGGTTCTGGACCGGCCTGGACATCGTCTTCTCCTCTCGCGCATGCCTCCCGCTCCTCCCTCGCGCGTTCATGAGATATCTTCATGTCCCGCTCCATGTCCAGCTTCACAGCCATCTTGACGTCCGTCTTCATGTCCAGCTGCTCCTCTCCTCCTCGTGCGATGCTCGTCTCTTCTTGATACCTGATGATACATAAGTAATAGGACTTAGGCAGTATAAAGTTCTCATCAATCAAAGTACCGTTTAGAAACAAGTTCACCTGTTGTTTAAGTAGCTTCGCACGAGCCCTCGTAATTGGTCCAATCCGAACTTCATTGGACTTGAGCTTCACAGCAGGTTCATCTTCAACTTGCAATGACGGAGGTAGTAGTGAGGTAGGGATGTCCTCATCACACGGGGCATCAAAATCCTCCCGGGACCAGAAAACATGGACTATAGCCCACGAAAACAGCCAGAAATGCTCGAAATCGCGAGTTTTTACGATGCCGCCAGAGTCGTGTACCGTGGGTCACGGGGCATCGAAATCCTCCTGGGACCCGAAACCGTGGACTATAGCCCACGAAAACGGACAGAAATGCTTGAAATCACGAGTTTTGATGATGCCGCTAGAGTCGTGTACCGGGGTCACAGGGCATCGAAATCCTCCCGGGACCAGAAAACCGTGGACTATAGCCCACGAAAACGGCCAGAAATGCGCGAAATCGCGAGTTTCGATGATGCCACCAAACTCGTGTACCGGGGGTCACGGGGCATCGAAATCCTCCCGGGACCCGAAACCGTGGACTCCGACGAAAACAGCCAGAAATGCTCGAAATCACGAGTTTTGACGATGCCGCTAGAGTTGTGTACCGGGGGTCACGGGGCATCAAAATCCTCCCGGGACCCCGAAAACGTGGACTATAGCCCACGAAAACAGCCAGAAATGCTCGAAATCACGAGTTTTGATGATGCCGCTAGAGTCGTGTACCGTGGGTCACGGGGCATCGAAATCCTCCCGGGACCCGAAACCGTGGACCATAGCTGACGAAAACGGCCAGAAATGCTCGAAATCACGAGTTTTGACGATGCCGCTAGAGTCGTGTACCGGGGTCACGGGGCATCGAAATCCTCGTGGGCAGCGAAAACGTGGACTATAGCCCACGAAAACAGCCAGAAATGCTCGAAATCACGAGTTTTGACGATGCCGCCAGAGTCGTGTACCGTGGGTTACGGAGCATCGAAAACCTCCCGGGACCCGAAAACGTGGACTATAGCCCACGAAAACGGCCAGAAATGCTTGAAATCACGAGTTTTAATGATGCCGCTAGAGTCGTGTACCGGGGGGTCACAGGGCATCGAAATCCTCCCGGGACCCGAAAACCGTGGACTAGAGCCCACGAAAACGGCCAGAAATGCTCGAGATCACGAGTTTTGACGATGCCGCTAGAGTCATGTAACGGGGGTCACGGGGCATCGAAATCCTCCCGGGACCCGAAATCGTGGACTATAGCCCACGAAAACGGCCAGAAATGCTTGAAATCACGAGTTTTGATGATGCCGCTAGAGTCGTGTACCAGGGGTCACAGGGCATTGAAATCATCCCGTGACCTGAAAATCGTGGACTATAGCCCACGAAAACGGCCAGAAATGCTCGAGATCACGAGTTTTGACGATGCCGCTAGAGTCATGTACCGGGGGTCACGGGGCATCAAAATCCTCCCGGGAACCGAAAACGTGGACTATAGCCCACGAAAACAGCAAAAAATGCTCGAAATCACGAGTTTTGATGATGCCGCTAGAGTCATGTACCGGGGGTAACGGGGCATCAAAATCCTCCCGGGAACCGAAAACGTGGACTATAGCCCACGAAAACATCAAGAAATCCTCGAAATCACGAGTTTTAATGATGCCGCTAGAGTCGTGTACCGGGGGGGTCACAGGGCATCGAAATCCTCCCGGGACCCGAAAACCGTGGACTATAGCCCACGAAAACGGCCAGAAATGCTCGAGATCACGAGTTTTGACGATGCCGCTAGAGTCATGTACCGGGGGTCACGGGGCATCGAAATCCCCCCGGGACCCGAAATCGTAGACTATAGCCCACGAAAACGGCCAGAAATGCTTGAAATCACGAGTTTTGATGATGCCGCTAGAGTCGTGTACCAGGGGCCACAGGGCATTGAAATCATCCCGTGACCTGAAAACCGTGGACTATAGCCCACGAAAACGGCCAGAAATGCTCGAGATCACGAGTTTTGACGATGCCGCTAGAGTCATGTACCGGGGGTCACGGGGCATCAAAATCCTCCCGGGAACCGAAAACGTGGACTATAGCCCACGAAAACAGCAAAAAATGCTCGAAATCACGAGTTTTGATGATGCCGCTAGAGTCATGTACCGGGGGTAACGGGGCATCAAAATCCTCCCGGGAACCGAAAACGTGGACTATAGCCCACGAAAACATCAAGAAATCCTCGAAATCACGAGTTTTGATAATGCCGCTAGAGTTGTGTACCGGGGGTCACGGGGCATCAAAATCCTCCCGGGACCCGAAAACGTGGACTATAGCCCACGAAAACAGCCAGAAATGCTCGAAATCACGAGTTTTGATGATGCTGCCAGAGTCATGTACCATGGGTCACAGGGCATTGAAATCGTCCCGTGACCTGAAAACCGTGGACTATAGCCCACGAAAACGGCCAGAAATGCGCGAAATCGCGAGTTTCGACGATGCTGCCAGACTCGTGTACCAGGGGTCACGGGGCATCGAAATCCTCCCGGGACCCGAAACCGTGGACTCCGACAAAAACAGCCAGAAATGCTCGAAATCACGAGTTTTGACGATGCCGCTAGAGTCGTGTACCGGGGGTCACGGGGCATCGAAATCCTCCCGGGACCCGAAAACGTGGACTATAGCCCACGAAAACAGCCAGAAATGCTCGAAATCACGAGTTTTGATGATGCCGCTAGAGTCGTGTACCGTGGGTCACGGGGCATCGAAATCCTCCCGGGACCCGAAACCGTGGACCATAGCTGACGAAAACGGCCAGAAATGCTCGAAATCACGAGTTTTGACGATGCCGCTAGAGTCGTGTACCGGGGGTCACGGGGCATCGAAATCCTCGTGGGCACCGAAAACGTGGACTATAGCCCACGAAAACAGCGAGAAATGCTCGAAATCGCGAGTTTTGACGATGCCGCCAGAGTCATGTATCATGGGTCACGGGGCACCGAAAACCTCCCGGGACCCGAAAACGTGGACTATAGCCCACGAAAACGGCCAGAAATGCTTGAAATCACGAGTATTAATGATGCCGCTAGAGTCGTGTACCGGGGGGTCACAGGGCATCGAAATCCTCCCGGGACCCGAAAACCGTGGACTATAGCCCACGAAAATGGCCAGAAATGCTCGAGATCACGAGTTTTGACGATGCCGCTAGAGTCATGTACCGGGGGTCACGGGGCATCGAAATCCTCCCGGGACCCGAAATCGTGGACTATAGCCCACGAAAACGGCCAGAAATGCTTGAAATCACGAGTTTTGATGATGCCGCTAGAGTCGTGTACCAGGGGCCACAGGGCATTGAAATCATCCCGTGACCTGAAAACCGTGGACTATAGCCCACGAAAACGGCCAGAAATGCTCGATATCACGAGTTTTGACGATGCCGCTAGAGTCATGTACCGGGGGTCACGGGGCATCAAAATCCTCCCGGGAACCAAAAACGTGGACTATAGCCCACGAAAACAGCAAAAAATGCTCGAAATCACGAGTTTTGATGATGCCGCTAGAGTCATGTACCGGGGGTAACGGGGCATCAAAATCCTCCCGGGAACCGAAAACGTGGACTATAGCCCACGAAAACAGCAAAAAATGCTCGAAATCACGAGTTTTGATGATGCTGCCAGAGTCATGTACCATGGGTCACAGGGCATTGAAATCGTCCCGTGACCTGAAAACCGTGGACTATAGCCCACGAAAACGGCCAGAAATGCGCGAAATCGCGAGTTTCGACGATGCTGCCAGACTCGTGTACCAGGGGTCACGGGGCATCGAAATCCTCCCGGGACCCGAAACCGTGGACTCCGACAAAAACAGCCAGAAATGCTCGAAATCACGAGTTTTGACGATGCCGCTAGAGTCGTGTACCGGGGGTCACGGGGCATCGAAATCCTCCCGGGACCCGAAAACGTGGACTATAGCCCACGAAAACAGCCAGAAATGCTCGAAATCACGAGTTTTGATGATGCCGCTAGAGTCGTGTACCGTGGGTCACGGGGCATCGAAATCCTCCCGGGACCCGAAACCGTGGACCATAGCTGACGAAAACGGCCAGAAATGCTCGAAATCACGAGTTTTGACGATGCCGCTAGAGTCGTGTACCGGGGGTCACGGGGCATCGAAATCCTCGTGGGCACCGAAAACGTGGACTATAGCCCACGAAAACAGCCAGAAATGCTCGAAATCGCGAGTTTTGACGATGCCGCCAGAGTCATGTATCATGGGTCACGGGGCACCGAAAACCTCCCGGGACCCGAAAACGTGGACTATAGCCCACGAAAACGGCCAGAAATGCTTGAAATCACGAGTATTAATGATGCCGCTAGAGTCGTGTACCGGGGGGTCACAGGGCATCGAAATCCTCCCGGGACCCGAAAACCGTGGACTATAGCCCACGAAAACGGCCAGAAATGCTCGAGATCACGAGTTTTGACGATGCCGCTAGAGTCATGTACCGGGGGTCACGGGGCATCGAAATCCTCCCGGGACCCGAAATCGTGGACTATAGCCCACGAAAACGGCCAGAAATGCTTGAAATCACGAGTTTTGATGATGCCGCTAGAGTCGTGTACCAGGGGCCACAGGGCATTGAAATCATCCCGTGACCTGAAAACCGTGGACTATAGCCCACGAAAACGGCCAGAAATGCTCGAGATCACGAGTTTTGACGATGCCGCTAGAGTCATGTACCGGGGGTCACGGGGCATCAAAATCCTCCCGGGAACCAAAAACGTGGACTATAGCCCACGAAAACAGCAAAAAATGCTCGAAATCACGAGTTTTGATGATGCCGCTAGAGTCATGTACCGGGGGTAACGGGGCATCAAAATCCTCCCGGGAACCGAAAACGTGGACTATAGCCCACGAAAACAGCAAAAAATGCTCGAAATCACGAGTTTTGATGATGCTGCCAGAGTCATGTACCATGGGTCACAGGGCATTGAAATCGTCCCGTGACCTGAAAACCGTGGACTATAGCCCACGAAAACGGCCAGAAATGCGCGAAATCGCGAGTTTCGACGATGCTGCCAGACTCGTGTACCAGGGATCACGGGGCATCGAAATCCTCCCGGGACCCGAAACCGTGGACTCCGACGAAAACAGCCAGAAATGCTCGAAATCACGAGTTTTGACGATGCCACTAGAGTCGTGTACCGGGGGTCACGGGGCATCGAAATCCTCCCGGGACCCGAAAACGTGGACTATAGCCCACGAAAACAGCCAGAAATGCTCGAAATCACGAGTTTTGATGATGCCGCTAGAGTCGTGTATCGTGGGTCACGGGGCATCGAAATCCTGTTATCACCAGAATTTGACCGAGTCAGAGGTGGGCCACGATCAAAATGGATTTGAAGAATATACATAGAAGAATTACGTGAATCGGCCTTACATGCAAAGTTTGGGCTAGTTGGCCCGTGTATCTGTAACATAGTAGGATACGTGTCGTTTAGGTAGAGTTTGTCTCGTGCACGGTGGGGATTATTCCCACGTTAGAAAGTCCCCTGGACTATAAATATGTATCTAGGGTTTATGGAATAAACAACAACCAACGTTCAACCACAAAATCAATCTCGGCGCATCGCCAACTCCTTCGTCTCGAGGGTTTCTACCGGTAAGCATCATGCTGCCTAGATCGCATCTTGCGATCTAGGCAGCACAAGCTTTATGTTGTTCATGCGTTGCTCGTACTGAAGCCTTTTTGATGGCGAGCAACGTAGTTATCTTAGATATGTTAGGGTTAGCATTGTTCTTCGTATCATATGCTATCGTAGTGCAACCCTTGCATATCTAGCCGCCCTCACACCTATCTTAGGTGTGGGGGCGGCACCCCGCTTGATCATTATTTAGTAGATCCGATCCGTTACGGTTGCTCCTTGTTCTTCAAGGATTAGTTTAATATCTGCAATAGTTAGGCCTTACAAAGGGTTGGAGGATCCAGCGGCACACAAGGTGTCGTTTGCTAGTCCTAGACAGGATGTTCCGGGGATCAACCTCGTGTTGGTTTTTAGGCCTTGTCTAGGATCGGCTTACGATCACCGTGCGTGGCCGCGAGGCCCAATCGTGAGTAGGATGATCCGATTATGCGGTGAAAACCCTAAATCGTCGTAGATCGCATTAGCTTTATCTTGATCAAGCAGGACCACCATATATTCGTGCACCTCGTACGAATCATGGGTGGATCGGCTCCTTGAGCCGATTCACAGGATAACCTGAGAGCCGATCGCGGCTCGTATTTAATGTTTACGTGTATGCCATGCAGGAAACTAAGCGAGGCATCTCCATCACCTTCCTGACCAGGTATAGGTCAGGTGGCACGCCCTTGCATCAGCATCGGACGTGTGTACCAGAGGCTTTGCGGGCCATCGCTCGGAGGGACCAGGGCCAGCCGCAGCCCTAAGTTGTTCCCGGCTCTACTGTGTTGCCCGTCGCTGCCCGCCGGTGGGTTTTGACCGAAACACATTCTGGCACGCCTGGTGGGACCAGCTTCGTCATCAACCACATCGCCATCTACCTCTGAGATGGCGGACGGCACTCCAGTCACGTACGAGGATCTGACCGACGAGCTCAAGAAGAAGTATGACGAGGTCAAAGCAATCCTCGAAGCCGACCTCATCGGCTCTTTCCACAGAACCCGTTCACATGGCATCAGGTGGAAGGGGTTCACGCCTGATGGTGCACTCGATGGGATAGACCTCTCTGCCCCGTCAGAAGAACGCACCAGGTCCCTGCGGCAGGAGATCAACTACTTGGTGGCTCACTCGCTACACCGCCACTCTGAGAACCTGGTAAACACGTTGGAGCGTGTCGCTCTTCGGGTGATCCAGGAGATCATGAGGCACCAGTACTCGCCGTCAGGACCAGCTCTCGGGACGCATCAAGGAGAGTTGCCACTCCAGTCCCGTCCACCGCTGCCATTTGCGTTGGCAGCACCAGAAGTGCCGAATTCACCGGCATTCATCGTCTACAAGATCGGTGGTGACCCTAGTGACTGCCAGTTCTTGCATGAGGCGCCTAAGGAGATCCCTCACGGGTACATGTGCACGTATGTGCCAGATTGCGGTAACTGGGCGCTCACAAACCAGGCCACAACATCAGGGACTTCTGGGAAAACAGGAGGAACGTCAGCGACAGATCTTGAGAAGCAGACGTGGCTAACTAAGTACGCCACCCCGACGAACCTCCAGAGCTCAGCTCCTGCAGTTGGCTCAGAGCTGGAAAAGCAAGCATGGCTGGCTAAGTACGCCACCCCGGCGAATCTTCAGAGTTCAACTCCTGCAGCCAGCACAGCGGATCAGATCAGTACCATACTGAGAGACCAGTTCGGCATGGTGCCGAAAAGGAGGGCAATCGGCTATTCCAAGCCGTACCCCGACGAGTACGAGTTGATCCCGCTACCACCTAAATATCGGCTCCCTGATTTCTCCAAATTCAGTGGATCAGATGGTTCCAGCTCCATCGAGCATGTGAGCCGATATTTGGCACAGCTAGGAACGGCCTCAGTGTCGGATCCACTACGCGTGAGGCTCTTCTCACAGTCCCTCACGGGATCGGCTTTCGGGTGGTACACCTCGTTGCCACCAGACTCGATCCGGACTTGGAAGCAGTTGGAAGAACAGTTCCATACGCAGTACCACTCAGAGGCTTCCGAGTCTGGCCTTGCCGATCTAGCACAAATACGTCAGAAGCGTGGAGAAACTGTGACAGAATACATCCAGCGCTTCAGGAATCTTAGGAACCGATGTTATTCGGTTCGTGTGACTGAAAAGGAAGCAGTCGAGTTGGCAGTAGCGGGCCTTGCAGCGCCGCTCAAGGACATGGCCTCCCAAGCAGACTACCCCTCACTGGCGCACATGGTTCAGAAACTGTCGGCATATGAACAGCGCCACCCGGACTTGTACCAGGACAAATTCAAGCGTGCAGTAGTCCTGGTCGAGGCAGAGGAAGACGAAGTTTCTGCGGGAGATCAAGAGGTAGCAGTGGCTGAATGGACTCGGGGGGCAACCCCCGTGTCCTGCAAATGGGTTAAGCCACCAGGTCCGCCCAGGGGGTTTGATTTTGACGTGACCAAAACTGAGCAAATCTTCGACCTCCTACTCAAGGAGAAGCAGTTGAAGATACCCGAAGGTCTCAAATTCCCCACGGTACAGGAGCTGAATGGAAAGCCATACTGCAAATGGCATAACTCGCTCTCCCATGCCACCAACGACTGCAGGGTGTGGCGTCAGCAGATCCAAATGGCGATAGAACAAGGACGTCTGATTTTCAACCAGTACGCCATGAAGGTCGACACCCAACCCTTCCCCGCCGTTAACATGGTGGAATGCACTTACCCTGAAGGTTGCCAGCCAGGATCCTCGTTCAGCATCAACATGGTAGGACTTGGACACCACGCTGGCAAGGATGGAGACGAGGGCAGCTGCTCTCGTAGCAAGGACACAGAGGAGGCCGCTCCACGCGATCGGCTCCGTCATGATGGCAAGCGCTACGTCACAGAGGGAGAAGTGAAGAACATGAGATATCAGCGACCCCTCTCTGATCACCTCCTCAACAAGTATGTGAGTCAGTATGACCAACGCCGATGATCCAGTGATGACGACGAAAGAGATCGTCTGGCTAGAGAAGCCAGAAGACATCGTCGGCATGACCGCGATGAGGAGGAGCACGAGCGCCGTGCCAAAGGAAAATCAAGCGAGCAAGACAACAACGATAGGCACTGGGACTGCCCCTTCTTCAGACACTGCTGGGATTCAGGAATGAGCCGATTGCCCACAATCGGCAATTGCCCAGAATGCAACCAGAAGAAGAAGGAGGCAGCCAACGTGTCAGTGTTCAAACGCCTAGGGCCTCTCCCACCACAAAGCAAACGCGCTGAGTCCCCTCGGTTGGAAGATCTCGAGGATTCAGAAGACGAGGGACAAGAAGAAGAAGAAGACAGGTACCACCGGCCAAGGTGGTGCCCTGATGGGCTCAGCCGTTCCCAAAAGCGCAGGGTTCAGCGATTGCGCGGCTTGGAGGAAGCCGAAAGGTTATACTTGCATACGCTAAGGACAAAGCCGATATCTGCAGTCACCTGGCAGATTCGGCTCGGGGGGCATCTAATCAGATGAATAGGTGCAGATGAACCTGTGTGCAGTGAAACATTGGGGGCCGATAGGAAAAATCGGCCAGTAAAAAATTTAAAATTTTTTATGACACAAAGCCGATGCACAGCCATCGACTCTAGTATAACTACGCAGGATCTACTGGCTGCATGTTCAAAGCACGGATTCTGGGGCCTTCTGCTTCCTCGAGGGAGTAAAACAATGAGAGCTTCCTCAGCTGCCTCGAGCCGATTCTGGGGCTTGAACCTTCTTATCGAGGATGATACATCGGTTTTCGAGGGAAGAAAGGTGATCGGCTTTGGTACATCCTCACTGATATTTTCGCCTTGAGCAAGGCTCGGGGGGCAGCAGGCCTGGTAGGTGCTCTGTTTAGGAGCCGATTGGGGGTACCATCGGCTGATCCTTCGTCGCAACCTTCTTCACGAAATGATGAGTGCTTGAAGAAGACCATTAGGCCTGGTTGGAGGAATTCAAAGGCTCTCTTGAAGACTCTACATTGTCCACCAGATCTCAAGGTCATCAGTTGAAGAATTGAAGGATGACTTTTCAAGGACCGATGCGTGGCTATCGGCTCATTATGCATTGGCTAAGGGGACGAATCGGCAAAATCAGTACAGAGGGAAATCGGCTAAATTAAGATCAAAGGAAATCGGCAAAATCAAATTTGGGAAGTTCTTCATTGATAAGCAAGATTTCTTACATAAAGAGCTGATTGCTCTCAAAAGGAAGTACTAGGGGGTACATTGCCCCATCTACTACTACTGAGCCTATGCTAGTGGTCCTAATCTATGGGCCGTTGCTGCCCTCGTCGTCGCCGTCATCGCCACTGTCGGCGCTACTCCCGGCGGGCTCATCGTCGCTGCTCCAGCGGCCGCCGACCGGGCCTTCGTTGTCCTCGTCCTCTTCGTCAGCGTCGTCGTCGTCGCTGTCGAAGTCACTGAGGTTCCCCGGCCAGGGGCAGAAGCGCTTGGCCGGCGGCTCATCGGAGGGGGTGTCATCCTCCTCCTCCTCCTCTTTCTCCTCCTCCTCCTCCTCGGGAGAGGTGAAGTCGTCGCAGGAGAAGCGATCGTCATCGCTCTCCTCCTCCGTTTCCCCATCGGCGAGGAAGCGGAGGTCGCTTTCCCCGTCGGTCAGGGACTTGTTGTCCTCCGACCAGATGGAGAAGTCATGGCTAGACTCCTCCCCGGCCTCGATGGCGCGGCGGGTATTGGCTGCGTGGACCTCCGCCGGGTTCGGCTCCGGCGTCGGCTCGCGAGAGGAAGAGGACTGGGTGGAAAGATCCGATGGGGCAGAGGAGGAAGAAGACATGGTGGCGCAGGAGGGCTTTTGGAGTGCTAATGCGGAGGGGATGCGGAAGTAAACTGTTCGGAGCGGTTAAATAAAAGGGGATACAGTGGAAATTCAATGCCACAGCAGTTTCCGAGGAAGTGGTGCCTAAAGAAAAAAAAACTGCCAGGTCACGCGGAGAAGTTGAGAAGGCAAGGCATCATGATGAAGGATACTGCGGCGGTTCTACCACGACATGACCCGACGAAGAAACGGCAGAGTGATTTTGGAATTACCAATTCCAAAACCAGGGGGGCATGTGTTATCACCAGAATTTGACCGAGTCAGAGGTGGGCCGCGATCAAGATGGATTTGAAGAATATACATAGAAGAATTACGTGAATCGGCCTTACATGCAAAGTTTGGGCTAGTTGGCCCGTGTATCTGTAACATAGTAGGATACGTGTCGTTTAGGTAGAGTTTGTCTCGTGCACGGTGGGGATTATTCCCACGTTAGAAAGTCCCCTGGACTATAAATATGTATCTAGGGTTTATGGAATAAACAACAACCAACGTTCAACCACAAAATCAATCTCGGCACATCGCCAACTCCTTCGTCTCGAGGGTTTCTACCGGTAAGCATCATGCTGCCTTGCGATCTAGGCAGCACAAGCTTTATGTTGTTCATGCGTTGCTCGTACTGAAGCCTTTTTGATGGCGAGCAACGTAGTTATCTTAGATATGTTAGGGTTAGCATTGTTCTTCGTATCATATGCTATCGTAGTGCAACCCTTGCATATCTAGCCGCCCTCACACCTATCTTAGGTGTGGGGGCGGCACCCCGCTTGATCATTATTTAGTAGATCCGATCCGTTACGGTTGCTCCTTGTTCTTCAAGGATTAGTTTAATATCTGCAATAGTTAGGCCTTACAAAGGGTTGGAGGATCCAGCGGCACGCAGGGTGTCGTTTGCTAGTCCTAGACAGGATGTTCCGGGGATCAACCTCGTGTTGGTTTTTAGGCCTTGTCTAGGATCGGCTTACGATCACCGTGCGTGGCCGCGAGGCCCAATCGTGAGTAGGATGATCCGATTATGCGGTGAAAACCCTAAATCGTCGTAGCATTAGCTTTATCTTGATCAAGCAGGACCACCATATATTCGTGCACCTCGTACGAATCATGGGTCGGCTCCTTGAGCCGATTCACAGGATAACCTGAGAGCCGATCGAGGCTCGTATTTAATGTTTACGTGTATGCCATGTAGGAAACTAAGCGAGGCATCTCCATCACCTTCCTGACCAGGTATAGGTCAGGTGGCACGCCCTTGCATCAGCATCGGACGTGTGTACCAGAGGCTTTGCGGGCCGTCGCTCGGAGGGACCAGGGCCAGCCGCAGCCCTAAGTTGTTCCCGGCTCTACTGTGTTGCCCGTTGCTGCCCGCCGGTGGGTTTTGACCGCAACAAATCCTCCTGGGACCCGAAACCGTGGACCATAGCTGACGAAAACGGCCAGAAATGCTCGAAATCACGAGTTTTGACGATGCCGCTAGAGTCGTGTACCGGGGGTCATGGGGCATCGAAATCCTCGTGGGCACCGAAAACGTGGACTATAGCCCACGAAAACAGCCAGAAATGCTCGAAATCGCGAGTTTTGACGATGCCGCCAGAGTCATGTATCATGGGTCACGGGGCACCGAAAACCTCCCGGGACCCGAAAACGTGGACTATAGCCCACGAAAACAGCCAGAAATGCTTGAAATCACGAGTATTAATGATGCCGCTAGAGTCGTGTGCCGGGGGGTCACAGGGCATCGAAATCCTCCCGGGACCCGAAAACCGTGGACTATAACCCACGAAAACGGCCAGAAATGCTCGAGATCACGAGTTTTGACGATGCCGCTAGAGTCATGTACCGGGGGTCACGGGGCATCGAAATCCTCCCGGGACCCGAAATCGTGGACTATAGCCCACGAAAACGGCCAGAAATGCTTGAAATCACGAGTTTTGATGATGCCGCTAGAGTCGTGTACCAGGGGCCACAGGGCATTGAAATCATCCCGTGACCTGAAAACCGTGGACTATAGCCCACGAAAACGGCCAGAAATGCTCGAGATCACGAGTTTTGACGATGCCGCTAGAGTCATGTACCGGGGGTCACGGGGCATCAAAATCCTCCCGGGAACCAAAAACGTGGACTATGGCCCACGAAAACAGCAAAAAATGCTCGAAATCACGAGTTTTGATGATGCCGCTAGAGTCATGTACCGGGGGTAACGGGGCATCAAAATCCTCCCGGGAACCGAAAACGTGGACTATAGCCCACGAAAACATCAAGAAATCCTCGAAATCACGAGTTTTGATAATGCCGCTAGAGTTGTGTACCGGGGGTCACGGGGCATCAAAATCCTCCCGGGACCCGAAAACGTGGACTATAGCCCACGAAAATAGCCAGAAATGCTCGAAATCACGAGTTTTGATGATGCTGCCAGAGTCATGTACCATGGGTCACAGGGCATTGAAATCGTCCCGTGACCTGAAAACCGTGGACTATAGCCCACGAAAACGGCCAGAAATGCGTGAAATCGCGAGTTTCGACGATGCTGCCAGACTCGTGTACCAGGGGTCACGGGGCATCGAAATCCTCCCGGGACCCGAAACCATGGACTCCGACGAAAACAGCCAGAAATGCTCGAAATCACGAGTTTTGATGATGCCGCTAGAGTCGTGTACCGGGGGTCACGGGGCATCGAAATCCTCCCGGGACCCGAAAACGTGGACTATAGCCCACGAAAACAGCCAGAAATGCTCGAAATCACGAGTTTTGATGATGCCGCTAGAGTCGTGTACCGTGGGTCACGGGGCATCGAAATCCTCCCGGGACCCGAAACAGTGGACCATAGCTGACGAAAACGGCCAGAAATGCTCGAAATCACGAGTTTTGACGATGCCGCTAGAGTCGTGTACCGGGGGTCACGGGGCATCGAAATCCTCGTGGGCACCGAAAACGTGGACTATAGCCCACGAAAACAGCGAGAAATGCTCGAAATCGCGAGTTTTGACGATGCCGCCAGAGTCATGTATCATGGGTCACGGGGCACCGAAAACCTCCCGGGACCCGAAAACGTGGACTATAGCCCACGAAAACATCAAGAAATCCTCGAAATCACGAGTTTTAATGATGCCGCTAGAGTCGTGTACCGGGGGGTCACAGGGCATCGAAATCCTCCCGGGAACCGAAAACCGTGGACTAGCCCACGAAAACGGCCAGAAATGCTCGAGATCACGAGTTTTGATGATGCCGCTAGAGTCATGTACCGGGGGTCACGGGGCATCGAAATCCTCCCGGGACCCGTAATCATGGACTATAGACCACGAAAACGGCCAGAAATGCTTGAAATCACGAGTTTTGATGATGCCGCTAGATTCATGTACCAGGGGTCACAGGGCATTGAAATCATCCCGTGATCTGAAAACCGTGGACTATAGCCCACGAAAACGGCCAGAAATGCGCGAAATCGCGAGTTTCGACGATGCCGCCAGAGTCGTGTACCGGGGGTCACGGCGCAACGAAATCCTCCCGGGACCCGAAAATCGTGGACTAGCCCACGAAAACGGCCAGAAATGCTCGAAATCACGAGTTTTGACGATGCCGCTAGAGTCGTGTACGGTCACGGGGCATCGAAATCCTCGTGGGAACCGAAAACGTGGACTATAGCCCACGAAAACGGCCAGAAATGCTCGAAATCACGAGTTTTGACGATGTCGTTAGAGTCATGTACCGGGGGTCACGGGGCATCGAAATCCTCCCGGGACCCGAAAACATGGACTATAGCCCACGAAAACGGCCAGAAATGCTCGAGATCACGAGTTTTGACGATGCCGCTAGAGTCATGTACCGGGGGTCACGGGGCATCAAAATCCTCCCGGGAACCGAAAACGTGGACTATAGCCCACGAAAACAGCAAGAAATGCTCGAAATCACGAGTTTTGATGATGCCGCTAGAGTCATGTACCGGGGGTAACGGGGCATCAAAATCCTCCCGGGAACCGAAAACGTGGACTATAGCCCACGAAAACATCAAGAAATCCTCGAAATCACGAGTTTTGATGATGCCGCTAGAGTTGTGTACTGATGAGTGACATAGGCATCCCCAATGGGTTTGCCAAAGATAGTACCCGGGGTTTACTGAAGGCCCACTACCCGAAGAATAAGAAGATTCGGAAGCCCAAGATATTATTAAGGAAAGCTAGAGTTGTAATAGGAAGTGTTATTTGTAATCTTGCGGGATGAGTTAGAAACCTTCTCGGACTCTGTAACTTGTACAAACACGAATCCCTCGGCTCCGCCTCCTATATAAGGAGGAGTCGAGGGACGAAGAAAGGATCGAATCATTGTTTTAGCAAACCCTAGTTTTTACTTCGTCGAGTACTTTTCGGCTGAAACCTTTGAGATCTACTTGCCCTCTACATCCAACGAAACCCTAGTCTACTACTTGTAGGCATTGACAAGTTGATACCTTGTCAATTGGCGCCGTCTGTGGGATTTAGAGGCGACAAGGAGCTGATCTCGATGGCACGTTCAAGATCGTTGACTTCATCGGCAGCAAGCAACATCATGGACAAAGGTAAACAGATCGAAACTGGTCTCGTTGATTTTATAACTCACCCGCCCTCCTGTGTGGATGCATATACGTATCTGGAGGAGCCCATGGAGATGACGTTCGGAAGGTTCCACTATCGCGTCGGGAAGGAAGGAACGTATCGTCTCGAAATTCTGACCTTCTCGAGGTTTTCTGTGGAACATACCAAATCTTCAAGCTCGGCATCATCGGTCGAGTCTAGCGACGAAGAAACCTCTTCGCCACGCTTCATCAGCACCAGGGCAAGCGAAAAACTCGCCAAGATCTTCAGCGACATGTCTTTCGAGTCATCTGCGGACTCCTATATAAGCAGCGATTCTGAGAGTGTTGATAGCTTCGATTTCATCGACAAGTCCATCACCATTGGAAAGGTTTCACCAATCTCTATGATGGTGTCACCGAATCCAGCAAGGCGCAAAATTCAAAATATCATCAAATCTACGCCATTGGAGAAGCAAGTCGCGATCAGGAGGAAACATCGGAGGCTTTCGACGATTTGGGAAATCCATACGTCGATCCCTCTGACCTAAGGCGAGGTTTAGGCACCAAGTACATCGGGCCTACACCACGTGTGAGAGTTCAACTGCCACAAGCAGCGTGGGACAGAGCCGCAAGAGCCATGGATGGTTGTTGCGGTCAGAAACCCACCGGCGAGCAGCGACGGGCAACACAGTAGAGCCGGGAGGCTGCCAAGACTGCGGCTGGCCCTGGTCCCTCGAGCGACGGCCCGCAAAGACTCGGCACGCACGTCCGATGCTGGTGCAAGGGCGTGCCACCTGACCTATACCTGGTCAGGAAGGTGATGGATTTGCCTCGCTTAGTTTCCTGCATGGCATACACGTAAACATTAAATACGAGCCTCGATCGGCTCTCAGGTTATCCTGTGAATCGGCTCAAGGAGCCGATTCACCCATGATTCGTACGAGGTGCACGATCACATGGTGGTCCTGCTTGATCGAAATAAAGCTAAAACGACCTACTACGATTTAGGGTTTTCACCACATAATCGGAACATCCTACGCGTGATTGAGCCTGGCGGCCACGCACGGTGATCATAAACCGACCCTAGACAAGGCCTAAAAACCAACATGAAGTTGATCCTTCAACCCGTTTGTAAGGCCTAACTATGCAGATATTAAGCTAATCCTTGAAGAACAAGGAGCAATCATAACGGATCGGATCTACTAAATAACGATCAAGCGGGGTGCCTCCCTTACACCTAAGATAGGCGTAAGGGCGGCTAGACGTCTAAGGGTTGCATAGACAAAAGCATGTAACACAACGGAACAATGCTAACCCTAACACATCTATGATAACTACGTTGCTCGCCATCAACAAGGCTTCAGCATGAGCAACGCATGAACAACGAATAAACGTTACTGCCTAGATCGCAAGATGCGATCTAGGCAGCATGATGCTTACCCGGAAGAAACCCTCAAAACAAGGGAGTTGGCGATGCGCCTAGATTGGTTTGTGATGAACGTGATTGTTGTTTATTCCATAAACCCTAGATACATATTTATAGTCCGTAGACTTTCTGACGTGGGAATAATCCCAACCGTGCACGAGCCAAATTCTATCTAACCGACACGTATCCTACTATATTTACAGATACACGGGCAAACTAGCCCAAACTTTGTATACAAGGCCGATTCATGTATTTCTTCCAAGTATATTCTTCAAGCCCATCTTTAATCGCGGCCCACCTCTGATCCGGTCAAATTCTGGTGATAACAATGGTTCAGAACCAATGGCGACAACTGCCACAGTTGAAGAATTGCAAGCATACCAATATAGACTCGCTCGAGCTGGAAGGGAATTGGAAAAACAGACAGCCGCTATGAACAGAAGAAGGGAGGCAGCTTCCGCGTCAAGCAGGCGAGGGGCAGATCTAAGCCGCCAATCAGGAACTTCGGGAAGCAGTCACAGAGAAGCTCGCAACAGGGCAAGGTCTCGACTAAACAATATACCTGAAGCAGAGAGGGAAAACCTAGTCCGAAATCTCGACATGTCCTTTATGACGATAGACACAAGGGGAAACATTATCCCGAAAACACCAGAAGCGGGGTACATGGCGACGCAAGCTTTCATCCTGGCGTCCAAACCACCTGCCGGGGATCCTAGAGAGGCACTGTACAACATGGCCATGGCGGGAGTTGGAGCCATGGGAGCGGCGTTTGTAAATTCACCTCCCGAAGGATCAGCAAGGCAAAATAGTCCACGCCCTGCTGTCGCAGAAGCAGTTCCAGAAAGAACAGGTGAAGCAAGGGATGCGGAAATCCAAGCAAGGGTAGACAGAGCACGACAACATAGAAGGGAACATCGATATTCTCCAGAGATAGCTGAAGAGGACATGTGTGGGCTGCCATGTTTTCCGAGGAGGGTCCGAAAAACTCGGGTGCCTTCAGGGTTCAAGTTGCCTGATAATTTCAAAAAATTCGACGGATTGCAAGATCCTGAGGATTGGCTGGTAGATTATCTCGAGACAGTGAAATTGATAGGCGGAACAAGGGCAACGGCGATGCAAAGTATTCAGGTGCACTTGAGTGGAGCCGCAAGATCCTGGATAAAGAAGCTTCCTTCCGGTTCCATCGACAGCTGGACGGCCAGGCGCTGAGGCCAGTGGCACGGCGAAAGAAGGCGCCCCTGCGGGAGGCGGAGTACCCGCAGGCGGCGGCGGCGTAGGCACGCGCGATGGAGGCTGTGGCGTCGACTCCCTCCTTTGTCGAGGAAGCGGCGACACGACACGCGGGGCTTGTCGGGAGCCGCCGCCCTGAGCAAACTTGATGGGGGCCCTAGCCGAACGAATAAGAAAAAGATAAGAACAAAGAGCAAGGAAAGAAAAGGAATCAAACAAGAGAAAAAGAGAACTCACCCGGCCTGCTCCGGAACCTTCTTCGGCTGCTGCCGGCGGAGCTTCTTCGCCTTCGCCTCCAAGGCGGCGGTGGAGCGGGGGTCGCCGACCCGTTTCTTCCCCTTGGGCGCCGAAGTCGCCATGGCGCTTGGCGGCCTCGCGCGCAGAGGCACGGCGGGGATTGGCCCCGTGGCGGACGTCACCGGCTCCTCGTCCTCCTGCTGCTCCGGTGAAGGGGGCGGATTGTGCTCCCCCCGGCCGCCTAGATCAGGCGCCTGCAGCAGGTCATCGCCGCCGGCCTGGTCGCCGGCTTGGTCAGCCAGATCAGCGTGATCCGGCGTCCACCTCCTTGTCACCAGATCGCCGTCCTCGACGTTCTGGCGGTTGAAGAGCTAGAAAAACAGAAGACATGAGCAAACAGCAAGCCGGAAGTCGGCAGAAAGAAAGACAAGTCGGCCTCGCAGCCGCAAGCCGGAAGTCGGCCTAAACAGTAAAACTTACCAGCTCGGGCAGCAGATCCCTGCTGCGGGGCGCCAGCCCGTAGTTCCACTCCTCCGGCATGTTCGCCTTGGTGATGTTATTCACCCGGCGGGCCACCTGGGCCTTGGAGAGCGGCGCCCTGGACGTCCGGGTCGGGTCGAACCGGCCGGACATGTGCCCGATCTTGTGGGTGCGCATTTGGAGCGGCAGCACCCGGCGCTCAGCGATGGTGCAGAGGAGGTCCTCGGCGGTCAGCCCATTCTCGACGGCCGCCCCCAGGAAGTCCCAGAGCTGATTCACCTCAGCGTCCGGATCCGTCGTGCGGGCGTTGTTGCTCCAGTTGATCCGGCCGACTGGAGGAGCCGGGTTGAACTCCGGCAGATTGATCCGATCGACGAGCCCGCCCTCTTTGCGCACGTAGAAGAATGACATCTGCCAATTCTTCACCGAGTCAATGGTTGGAATCTTGGGGAAGGGCGTACCCGGCCGAGTGTAGATCTAGGCAGCGCCGCAGGCCCGCAGGCGGCCGTCAGTAGTCTGTGCCTTGAGGTAGAAGAGCCGGCTCCAGAAGTCTATGTCTGGCCACAAGCCGGCATGCGCCTCCATGAAGGCCACGTAGCAGCTGAGGAGGACACAGGCGTTGGCCGGCAGGTGATGCGGCTGCAAGCCGAAGTTGTCGAGGAATTGGCGGAAGAAGTTGGACGCCGGCAGGCTCAACCCGCGGTCGAGGTGCGCGCCGAAGACGACGCGCTCGTCGGGCTCTGGCTTGGGCTCCGTCTCCTCGCCGGGCGCCCTCGCGACCATCGACAACGGGATCCGGCGGAGGCGCACCAGCCGCTCGATGTCGTCGTCCCTCATGTACGACCCCCTCCACGATCCGCTGGCGGAGGCCATTGACGAAGAGGAGGAGGAAGAAGACCACGAAAGGCGGAAAGGTGAAGAAGACCACGAGAGGACGCTCCGTTGAAACGTGGGGCCCCGTGGCGCCGGCTCGTCGGAGTAGCGGCGGCGGATCGGCGGAGATGCGCTCGCCGGAGTTCGCCAGTGAGAGACGCTCGCCGGAGCAGCAAGAGCCTCGAGCGCGAAGAAGAGAGCGAGAGGAGCGGAAGCGCGAGGAAGACGAAGTGAGGCAGTGGCCGCCTCGGTACCCTCCCCCGCGGCATTTATAGCCGCCCGCGGCGGACGGTTAGCCTCCAAGTGGCGATCGTGGCCACGTCGCCCGAATCTTCTGCGCATTAACTCCCCCCACGACCGCTGCAGTTACCGGAAACCGCCACACCACGTCGCCCACGACCGCACCGGATCCGGAGGAGACATTGATGTGACCAGACGAACCGGTGGCAGGACCCAGACGTCAGACCGGTCAAGTCGGGTGCAGGACCCGAGGCGGCGGAGACTCCGGCGCGCCGCAAGCCGGAGCCGGACATTAAGTTCACCTCGGCCCAAAATTCATCCAGCAAGGCGGAGACATCGCCAGAGCTTGCGAGAAAGCAAAAGCTGCATAAGTGTAAATAGCGGCCGGCTAGAAGCAGCCGGCCGGAACGAGCCGGATGAGGGCGCAGCCGGCTGAATGGAAATTCTCAGTCGGCCCCTCCAAGTGCCCTCAAGTACATTCAAGAAGCCAGGAAAACCTGCCTAGGTCCTTCTAAACGCAGGACCTTGCCAGCTTCGGGGGCTAATGTTGGGGGGAAGACCCCGGGTAGGGCAATGGACGCGGAGCAGCCGGCTGGCCACTGGCCGACTCGCGGCAAAGGCCGGCTGAGGAGCAGCCGGCTAGCGCCGTGGCCGGCTGGTCCGGAAGCCGGCTGGCTCTAGGTCCTAGTCGGCCTGGCTACGGCCGCCAATGCTGTAGCTGGGCCGGCTTCTACAAGCCATATCCGACTGGGGGTTTGTACCTCAAGCCGACTCGAGGCTGGCGAGCCTTGCACTAGAAGGAACCGGGTTGGTGATCCGGGTTCCCAAAGTCCACGCTGACTTCATCTTCCGTAAAGCGCGGGGCACTGTAGAGCAATAGTGCCACGCGCCGGACAGGCCATCATGGTCTACGTCGATCCGTACTGGCCACAGTGGCTGATGGCGACAGCGACACCTCCTCTCCATACCGCTGACCGTGGCAGCCGGATGGGACAGGCCATGAGGCCTCAACGGCTCCTGACGTCATTGCCTCGGGAAGGAGCGGAAGCCGGAGCCGGCCAGTAGACTATAGGGTCTTATATGTAAAGTGCCGGTGCCTATATAAGCCGCGCTACCCCCTCTCGTGCAGGGGATCGATCATTCTCACCTCACTTCCACCCCTAGCGCTGCCCTGAGAGAGAGAGACTCTTGTCTTCCTTAGCCTCCCAGGAGCAGCCGGACACAGCTCAAGGAGCAACCTTGTATTGTGTGATCATCATATACACTCTAGCAGGAGTAGAGGTGTTACCTCCATCGGAGGGCCTCGAACCTAGGTACGTCGCCGTGTCGCTCGTCCCCATACCCGCATCCGGATACCGCCGTGAGATCTCCTAGGAACCACCTTCGTTAGCCACCCTATGGCATATGCCGTGACGATACCACGACAGAGCCGACGCCGGAGTGGGACCCGGAGGAGGCCCACGAGGCCAACATTCACCACGCCATAGAAGACGGGGACGAGTCCAGTCACGACTTCTCCGTCTGGTCAGAGGACGACAAGTCCTCGACCGACGGGGAAAGTGACCTCCGCTTCCTCGCCGACGGGGAAACGGAGGAGGAGAGCGATGACGATCGCTTCTCCTGGGACGACTTCACCTCCTCCGAGGAGGAAGAGGAGGAGGAGGAGGAGGACGACACCTCCTCCGACGAGCCGCCGGCCAAGCACTTCTACCCCTGGCCGGGGAACCCCAGCGACTTCGACAGCGACGACGACGCTGACAAGGAGGACGAGGACAACGAGGGCCCTGCCGGCGGCCGCAGCAGCAGCGATGATGAGCCAGCCGGGAGTAGCACCGACGACAGCGACGACGGCGGCGACGAGGGTAGCGACGGCCTGTAGATAGGACCCTTAGCATAGGATCAGTAGTAGTAGATGGGGCAATGTATCCCCTGGTACTTCCTTTTGAGAGCAATCAGCTCTTTATGTAAGAAATCCGGCTATCAATGAAAAATCCCTTTTGATTTGATTTTGCCGATTCCCTTATGCTAATTTAGCCGATTTCCCCTCATACTGACTTTGCCGATTGTCAACTTGGGCAATGATCAATGAGCCGATGGCAACGCATCGGTCTTTCACAATCTATCCTTCATCTCTTCAATTGATGACTTTGAGATCTGGTGGACAATGTGGAAAATCCATGCCTTCAGGAGAGCCTTAAGACCGTTGCTGAAACAACTTGACGCCGAAGCTGATACTTCTGCCGAACAGGTACCACTTGCTCGCAAATTTCCTTGCGATAGTTTCCAGTGATGACTTATAATCCCGCTCTGTTTCTTACAGCAACAAAATGGTCCAGAGCCTGTCAATGATGATGGATCCCCGTTCAAATTCCTCCCACCAGCTCCAGTGGTTCTCTTCTGTAGGAACTTACCACCCTTTTAAAAGGATTGCGATGCAGAGCTAGCCGATTTCAATAAAATCGGCTGCCAAGAGTAAAGACTCTTCAGGGTCAGCTGCCCCCCGAGCCTCAGTCAGGGCGAAAACCGCAGTGAGAAAAGTAGCAGCGAGGAGACGCAGTTCAGCCGACGAGGCTCAAGCTCGGGCACCTCTGAGGACACTACCACGCAAAAACAGCCAGATGTGCCACCATCGGCTCCCAAGAAAAGGTCAGCCCCTGAACCTGCTGCCCTTCAAGCTCCAATCAAAACAGGGCAAGGAAGCTAACGCACCAAGAGTCAATGCACCAAGAGGGCTCGAAAGGATCAGCGAACCCCTTCCTCGAACCAAGAAGCTTCAAATGTAACAGCTCTCCAACTCCTCCTGGCTCAGCTCTTGCGCTTTGCTGCCCAGATCGGCTCCCCGTCCTTTTTTTGCAGACTGATGAAACTTCCAGTGGGGATGTCGAGGAAGTTCTGATGCCCTCCGCAACTCTGGAGGTAACAACCTCTACAGGTGACATCGATCAAGTTGCCACCTTTGCCGAACCCCAGGCAGAGACGCCACAGCCGATTGCCTCATCATCGGCTGTTCCCATGGTCATAGGAGAGGTATGGTCCCTTTGTTGGGCTTGCCCTTACCCTGATCTGCAGACTTATGCTGCTTTTGTTGCTTGTCAGGGCTGTGATTTCTCAGGCTTGCTGTCGTTCGATCCTGAACCTATCGAGCCGGACCACTCCACAGCACGTGATGAACCGAGCCCCGGCGTCATCGTTGACCAACTCCGATGCCTCAAAGTTCTGCTTTCTTCACCCATTGCGATACTAGTCGAAACACTCTTGAAGAAATCCAGCCTCACGTCCCAGTGACGCTGCAGTTGAAGCTCTGGCCAGTTGGCAAGGATGATGATGACAAGGTCGAGATCGCAGAGGTGGATCACGTCCGTGCTGGTGTACTCCACGCCTTAGAAACTTTCCTTCAGTAGGGCCCACGCATGTGGCAGTTTGTGCTTGTAATTCTAAAGTTGATGGCTGTGCATCGGCTTTTATACTCTGAAGTCGATGCCCGTGCATCGGCTGTGACTTGCATACTGTTGTCTTCGATGTTTGTGCATCGGCTGTGATGATTTTTTTTACTGGCCGATTTTTCTATCGGCCCCCGATATTTACTGCACATGTGTCGCACATGTTCATCTGATTAGGTGCCCCCCGAGCCGAATCTGTCAGGTAACTGCAGATATCGGCTCTGTAGTTAGCCAAGGTACTGTACTTGAACATCGGCATCGCCATGACTGATGTTGACTTCTTCCAGCTCGTCAGCCGACGTAAACCTGTATCCCCGCTTTCCGCCGCCCGTTAGATCGATGTTGAACACGGGCAGAACGTATAGTGAGGATAATTTTGGCCGATTTCTGAATCGGCCTCCATGTTGATTGACTCGCTCAATGAAGGTTTTGCGATGTTTGTCCATAGATCTTTGGGGCCGATAACAAGGATCGGCCTCGCCATGTTTGTTCATAGTTTTTTCTCTTGTTACACGGTCAGGCCGGTGGATAAGACCAGCCTCACCCCGTTTCTCGTCATGTCGATGCGCTCGCAGTCGTCCAAAGTGATGCCTGAGAGTGGCTCTTGGCCTGCCATCTCCCAAACGTTCATGCCAGCCGTTGAAATCTCGGCTGAGTCATCTGCGTGGACGACCTCTATTTCATCTCCATCCCACTGTATTAAACATTGGTGCATCGTGGATGGAATGCAACAATTGGCGTGGATCCAATCTCTCCCTAGCAGGACAGCATAGGTGCTCTTGTTGTCGACAATAAAGAACGTCGTAGGGATGGTCTTTCTTCCTACGGTCAGATCCACGTTCAGAACACCTTGCGCTTCAGATGCTTGGCCGTTGAAATCGCTCAGTGTAACGTTGGTCTTGATCAGACCCGAGCTAGAGCGTCCCAACCGACGTAGCATGGAGTATGGCATAATGTTGACTGCCGCTCCGGTGTCTACCAGCATCTTGTTGACAGGCTGCCCATTGATATAACCTCGTAGGTACAGGGCCTTCAGGTGTCTGTAGCTTCTTTCTCGTGGCTTCTCAAAGATAACTGGTCGTGGGCCGCAGTCAAGTTGTGCCACAGGTGCTTCGCCCAATCCTAGAGCACAAAACTCCGCTGGAAGGATGAACACCATGTTTGTGCCAGCCGATGTCTCATCATCGGCTTTCCTTTGTTTGGGACGCCACTCTTTCTTTTGTGGTCGTCCTTCTTCGTCCAGAGTTCGCTGAATTTTCGCGGCCAGATCAGGCCGCGCCTTCCTTAACGTGTGCAGGTATAACCTTTCAGCTTCCTCCAAACCACGTAGCCGCTGAACCCTACGCTTTTGGGAACGGCTGAGTCCATCAGGGCACCACCTTGGCCGGTGGTACTTATCTTCTTCTTCTTCATCGTCGTCTTCTAATTCCTCGAGATCTTCCACCCGAGAGGACTCAGCGTACTTGTTCTGAGATGGGAGCGGCCCTAGACGTTTGAATACTGACACGTCCCCTGCACCCTTCTTCTTCTCTTTACATTCTGGGCAGTTGCCGATTGTAGGCAATCGGCTCATTCCTGAATCCCAGCAGTGTCTGAAGAAAGGACAGTCCTAGTGCCTATCCACGTCATCTTGTTCCCTTGACTTCTCCTTGGCATGGCGCTCATATCTCTCCTCGTCGCGATCATGTCGGCGGTCTCCCCTGGCGTCTCTGCTAGCCAGACGATCTCTTTCGTCGTCGTCGTCATATCGCCGGTGTTGGTCGTATTGACTCACGTATTTGTTGAGGAGATGATCAGAGAGAGGTCGCTGATATCGCACATTCTTCACTTCTCCCTCTGTGACGTAGCGCTTGCCATCGTGCCGGAGCCGATCGCGTGGAGCGGC
Source organism: Lolium perenne (assembly GCF_019359855.2). NCBI lineage: Eukaryota > Viridiplantae > Streptophyta > Magnoliopsida > Poales > Poaceae > Lolium > Lolium perenne. The sequence continues at coordinate 160,877 of NW_027249057.1, read as the reverse complement.
TTCCTCTTTGTCCTTGTTATGAGAGCAGCTGCCCTCGTCTCTGTCCTTACCAGAGTGGTGCCCAGGTCCTACCATGTTGATGCTGAACGAGAAACCTGGCTGGCACCTCCCAGGGTAAGTGCACTCCACCATGTTAACGGCGGGGAAGGGGTGCGTGTCGACTTTCATGGCATACTGGCTAAAAATTAACCGCCCTTGTTCTATCGCCATTTGGATCTGCTGACGCCACACCCTGCAGTCGTTGGTGGTATGGGTGAACGTGTTATGCCACTTGCAGTATGGCTTTCCGTTCAGCTCCTGTGCCGTGGGGATTTTGTGGCCTTCGGGTAACTTTAGCTGCTTCTCCTTAAGTAAGAGGTCGAAAATTTGCTCAGCTTTAGTCACGTCGAATTCAAACCCTCTTGGAGGACCTTGTGGCTTAACCCACTTGCAGGACACGGGGCTTGCCCCCCGAGTCCATTCAGCCACTACTACCTCTTGATCTCCCGCAGAGCCTTCATCTTCATCTGCCTCAACCAGGACCACCGCACGCTTGAATTTATCCTGGTATACCTCTGGGTGGCGCTGTTCATATAATGACAGCTTCTGCACCATATGCGCCAGTGAAGGGTACTCTGCTTGGGAGGCCACATCCTTGATCGGTGATGCAAGACCCACCACCGCCAACTCGACTGCTTCTTTTTCAGTCACACGAGCCGAATAGCATCGGTTCCTAACAGTCCTGAAGCGCTGGATGTATTCTGATACCGTTTCTCCGCGCTTCTGTCGCACTTGTGCTAGATCGGCAATGCCAGGCTCGGAAGACTCTGAGTGATACTGTAGGTGGAACTGTTCTTCCAACTGCTTCCAAGTCCGGATTGAGTCTGGTGGCAGCGATGTGTACCACCCAAAAGCCGATCCTGTGAGGGATAGTGCGAAGAACCTCACACGTAGTTCATCTGATGCTGAGATTGTGCCCAGCTGCGCCAAATATCGGCTCACATGCTCGATTGAGCTGGAGCCATCTGACCCACTAGACTTGGAGAATTCGGGGAGCCGATATTTGGGTGGTAGTGGGATCAAATCGTACTCGTTGGGGTACGGCTTGGAATAGCCGATTGCCCTCCTTTTCGACACCATGTCGAACTGGTCTCTCAAGATTGTACTGATCTGATCCGCGGTGATGGCTGCAGGAGTCGAACTCTGAAGATTCGCTGGAGTGGTATACTTAACCAGCCACGCTTGCTTCTCAAGCTCTGAGCCAACTGCATGAGTTGAGCTCTGGAGGTTCGTCGGAGTGGCATACTTAGCTAGCCACGTCTGCTTCTCAAGATCTGTTCCAGAAGTTCCTCCTGCTGTTCTAGAAGTCCCTGCTGTTGCAGTCTGGTTTGAGAGAACCCAGCTGCTGCAGTCTGGCACGTATGTGCACGTGTATCCGTGAGAGATCTCCTTAGGCGCCTCATACAAGAACTGGTAATCACTAGGGTCACCACCGATCTTGTAGACGACGTATGCCGATGAACTCGGCACCTCTGGTGCTGCCAACGCGAACGGCAGCGGTGGTCGGGACTGGAGTGGTATATCTCCTTGGTGAGTCCCCAGAGCTGGTCCTGACGGAGAATACTGATGGCTCATGATTTCCTGGATCACCCGAAGGGCGACACGCTCCAAAGTGTTCACCAGGCTCTCAGAATGGCGGTGCAGCGAATGAGCTACCATGAAATTAATCTCCTGACGCAGAGACCTGGTGCGTTCTTCTGAAGGGGTAGACAGGTCCACTCCATCGAGCGCGCCTTCAGGCGATAACCCCTTCCACCTGATGCCGTGTGAGCGGGTTCTCTGGAAAGAGCCGATGAGGTCGGCTCCGAGGATAGCTTTGACCTCGTCATACTTCTTCTTGAGCTCCTCAGTCAGATCCTCGTACGTGACCGGAGTACCTTCCGCCATCTCAGATGTAGACGGCGATGCAGTTGATGTCGAAGACTGTCTCACCGGGCGTGCCAGAATGTGTTGCGGTCAGAAACCCACCGGCGAGCAGCGACGGGCAACACAGTAGAGCCGGGAGGCTGCCAAGACTGCGGTTGGCCCTGGTCCCTCGAGCGACGGCCCGCAAAGACTCGGCACGCACGTCCGATGCTGGTGCAAGGGCGTGCCACCTGACCTATACCTGGTCAGGAAGGTGATGGATTTGCCTCGCTTAGTTTCCTGCATGGCATACACGTAAACATTAAATACGAGCCTCGATCGGCTCTTAGGTTATCCTGTGAATCAGCTCAAGGAGCCGATTCACCCATGATTCGTACGAGGTGCACGATCACATGGTGGTCCTGCTTGATCGAAATAAAGCTAAAACGACCTACTACGATTTAGGGTTTTCACCACATAATCGGAACATCCTACGCGTGATTGAGCCTGGCGGCCACGCACGGTGATCATAAACCGACCCTAGACAAGGCCTAAAAACCAACATGAAGTTGATCCCCGGAACATCCTGTCTAGGGCTAGCAAACTACACCCTACGTGCCACTGGATCCTTCAACCCATTTGTAAGGCCTAACTATGCAGATATTAAACTAATCCTTGAAGAACAAGGAGCAATCATAACGGATCGGATCTACTAAATAACGATCAAGCGGGGTGCCGCCCTTACACCTAAGATAGGCGTAAGGGCGGCTAGACGTCTAAGGGTTGCATAGACAAAAGCATGTAACACGACGGAACAATGCTAACCCTAACACATCTATGATAACTACGTTGCTCGCCATCAACAAGGCTTCAGCACGAGCAACGCATGAACAACGAATAAACGTTACTGCCTAGATCACAAGATGCGATCTAGGCAGCATGATGCTTACCCGGAAGAAACCCTCGAAACAAGGGAGTTGGCGATGCGCCTAGATTGGTTTGTGATGAACGTGATTGTTGTTTATTCCATAAACCCTAGATACATATTTATAGTCCGTAGACTTTCTGACGTGGGAATAATCCCAACCGTGCACGAGCCAAATTCTATCTAACCGACACGTATCCTACTATATTTACAGATACACGGGCAAACTATCCCAAACTTTGTATACAAGGCCGATTCATGTATTTCTTCCAAGTATATTCTTCAAGCCCATCTTTAATCGCGGCCCACATCTGATCCGGTCAAATTCTGGTGATAACACATGCCCCCCTGGTTTTGGAAGTGTCAATTCCAAAATCACTCTGTTTTTCTTCGTCGGGTCATGTCGTGGCAGAGCAGAACCGTCGCAGTATCCTTCATCATGATGCCTCGCCTTCCCCACTTCTCTGCGTGACCTGGCAAAATTTTTTTCTTTGGGCACCACTTCCTCGGAAATTGCTGTGGCATTGAATCACCACTATATCCCCCTATTTTAACCGCATCCTGCAGTTTCACCTCTTCATCCCCTTCGCATTAGCACTCCAAAAGCCCTCCTCTGCCACCATGTCTTCTTACTCCTCCGCCTCATCGGGTCTTTCTTCCCTGTCCTCCCCCTCCCGCGAGCCTGTCGGGGGGAAGACCCCGGGTAGGGCAATGGACGCGGAGCAGCCGGCTGGCCACTGGCCGGCTCGCGGCAAAGGCCGGCTGAGGAGCAGCCGGCTGGCGCCGTGGCCGGCTGGTCCGAAAGCCGGCTGGCTCTAGGTCCTAGTCGGCCTGGCTACGGCCGCCAATGCTGTAGCTGGGCCGGCTTCTACAAGCCATATCCGACTGGGGGTTTGTACCTCAGGCCGACTCGAGGCTGGCGAGCCTTGCACTAGAAGGAACTGGGTTGGTGATCCGGGTTCCCAAAGTCCACGTTGACTTCATCTTCCGTAAAGCGCGGGGCACTGTAGAGCAATAGTGCCACGCGCCGGACAGGCCATCATGGTCTACGTCGATCCGTACTGGCCACAGTGGCTGATGGCGACAGCGACACCTCCTCTCCATACCGCTGACCGTGGCAGCCGGATGGGACAGGCCATGAGGCCTCAACGGCTCCTGACGTCATTGCCTCGGGATGGAGCGGAAGCCGGAGCCGGCCAAGCCGGCCAGTAGACTATAGGGTCTTATATGTAAAGTGCCGGTGCCTATATAAGCCGCACTACCCCCTCTCGTGCAGGGGATCGATCATTCTCACCTCACTTCCACCCCTAGCGCTGCCCTGAGAGAGAGAGACTCTTGTCTTCCTTAGCCTCCCAGGAGCAGCCGGACACAGCTCAAGGAGCAACCTTGTATTGTGTGATCATCATATACACTCTAGCAGGAGTAGAGGTGTTACCTCCATCGGAGGGCCTCGAACCTGGGTACGTCGCCGTGTCGCTCGTCCCCATACCCGCATCCGGATACCGCCGTGAGATCTCCTAGGAACCACCTTCGTTAGCCACCCTATGGCATATGCCGTGACGATACCACGACATTTGGCGCCCACCGTGGGAACTTCAGCATCCTCGGCCGGTGTCTTCATCCGGACGGGCCTCACCATCACCACCGGCGAGCGAGTCGCTTCAGGCTTGATCTGGAGATTCGGCTCCCTCGACTGCGTCAGCGACAACGCTGGCTGCTTCGCCGACCGGCCCTTCCCAGCCGGCGGTAGCGTCATCTCCTTCGACGGCCACGACGTCTACGTCGCCACCGTTGCACCGCCGCGCTACCCGCGGCAGGTGCTGCGCTGCGCAAGCCCTCCTCCGCGAGCCGGCAGCAGCGCTCCCGCCAGCCCCGCCGTCGTGCAAGTCATGATGGCTGGCGAGGAGCTCCCCACCAAGAACCCGCGCACCCGCGGCCCCAACCTGGAGCGCAACGTCGACCCCAATGCCTCCGGCTCGGGCCCAAAGGCGCCCCCACCTCCATCCCGGCTGGACGAAGTCCGGACGAAATTGAGCTCCCCGCTCACCGCAGGCGGCGACGCCGCCACCGTCGAGGCGGACCTGGAAGCACATCGCCAGCTCCTCCTCCAGCAGGCCGACGAGTTGGCTGCAGCCAAGCGCCAGCTGGGCATCACCCAGCGTGAGTTCGAGCATGCCCATGGCTTCACGCCAGGCGGCAACAACCCCAGCCGAGCCGGCATGATCCGCAAGCGCGGAGGCGGCCTAGGCGCTGAGATCGAGCGCGACGGCGTGGAAGCGCCGGCTCCGTCCGCGGAGCTACCCATCTACAACACCCCCGACAAGAACATCCTCGCAGCCGAAGCGGCTTCGAAGGAGCTAGCCCTCCTCGAAGGAGAAGAGCTGCGCCGCCAGACGCAGCGCGTAGCTGACCTGTGCCGGGCTGCAGCTGAGCAGACCAAGGACCCCAGGTATGGTGCTTCGAAAGCTCCTCCCGTCCGCGCTGCTGCAGGCACCAGCAACGACCACCACAAGGACACGGCCGAATCCGCCTCGCCCGCACCAAGCCGGCACAGAGACTCCCGCGACACCCGCGCAGGTTCAAGCCGGACAAGCCGGCTGGACGGCGGCCACAGCGGCCGCAGCCGCCCACCACCACACCGGAACGAGGAGAACGACTCCGAGCTGGCGGCGCCAAGGCGCCAGCACAGGCCGGCTCCAGAGCGGACCGGCACCCGACAGCCGGCACGTTCCCGGTTGGGCCCCCGCATCGAGCCCGTCGACGCCAGAGACCGCCTCGATCGGCTGGTCGAATCCCGCATCGCGGAAGAGGAGGCGCCGGCTTGCCCCAAGTGCTTCGGGCCCCGCATCGCCAACGAGCCCGTGCTCGACGGCTTCCAGCTCCCCCGCAACACGCCCAAGTACAATGGCACCGCCAAGCCGGAGGACTGGCTGCAGGACTACTCCACCGCAGTCGGCATCTCTCGAGGCAACAAGCGATGGGCGGTACGCTACTCCCCCCCTGATGTTGGTCGGCTCCGCCCGCACCTGGCTCAACAACCTGCCAGCCGGCAGCATCAACGGCTGGCTGGATTTCGAAGAGGCCTTCATCAGCAACTTCACCGGCACCTATCGCCGGCCGGGTCGCCCTCAGCAGCTTGAGATGTGCAAGCAGGGCCCGGACGAGACGGACCGCGCATACCTGACGCGCTGGTGCGAGATGCGCAACTCCTGCGAGGGTGTGCACGAGATCCAAGCCATCAGCTTCTTCATGGGAGGCTGCCGGCCCAACACCATGCTGTGGCACAAGCTGCGCCGCAGCGACCCCAAGTCGATGGCCGCCTTGATGGCCATCGCGGACAAGTACGCACTGGCTGAGGAAGCCGGCAAGGCGCCGGCTGATATTTCACCGACCCCAGCAAGATGGGACAACAACAAGTCGGCTGAGCACAAGCCGGCAGACGGCGCCTCTCATGGCAGCCGGCGGGACAACTACCGCGGCAAGCGTCACAGCGACCAGCCGGACCGCCGGTACGGCTCCGCCCACGTAGCCGCCATGGCAGACCACGCGGCAGGCGGCAGCCGCCGCCAGAAGCAAGACCGGCAGTGGAAGCCGAAGTACACCTTCGAGCAGATGCTTGACTCGCCGTGCAAGTACCACAGCGGCAAGAACCCTTCCAACCACACCACCCGCGACTGCCACTTCATGAAGCGGCTGACAAGCTGTGAACCTCTCCCGCCTCCACCCCCGCCGCCTCCAGTCGGCGGGCCAGGTGGCGCAGCCGGCGCGGAGAACGCCAACCTCGAGCACCACGAGGCTAACCAAGTGCACCATGGCAGCCGATACTTGGCCCAAGACGCCGCCTACATCATCTTCACCTCCGTGCCCGAGGACAGGATGAGCCAGCAGAGCCGTTCCCTCGAGGTCAACGCGGTCATACCGCCGGTCCCCCAGTACCTAAACTGGTCAGAGCAGGCCATCACTTTTGATCGCCGCGACACATCGGCTGTCCTGCCGAAGCCGGGCAGCTACGCCATGGTCCTCGACCCCACCATTGGCACGACACGGCGCAGCGTGCGTTTTTCGCGCATCCTCATCGACGGCGGCAGCAGCATCAACATCCTCTACCGCGACACCGCCCGCAAGCTAGGCATCCAGGAAGCCAAGCTGCGTCCCACCCCCACCGTCTTCCATGGCATCGTGCCGGGCCATTGCTGCTAGCCGATTGGCCGGATCACGCTGGAGGTGATGTTCGGGAAGCCGGATCACTTCCGCACCGAGAAGATCGAGTTCGAGGTGGTGGACCTCGTGAGTCCCTACCACGCGCTCCTGGGCAGGCCGGCCCTGACCAAGTTCATGGCGGTGCCCCACTATGGGTACCTAAAGATGAAGCTGCCTAGCCCCAAGGGGGTCATCACCATAGCCGGCGACTATCGCCGCTCCATGGACTGCGCCACGCAGAGCTCCAAGATGGCCCAGACGCTGGTCATCGCCACCGAGAAGCAGCTCATCCACGACGCCGTCGCCCTCGCCAAGGCCGCGCAGACAGACATGCCGGCTGCAGGCAACCCGGCTGGGACGACTCACTTCCAGCCGGCCGACAACACCAAGAAGATCCTGCTGGACCCGGCGCAGCCGGACAAGTACGTCACCATCGGTGCCGGCTTGAGCAGGAAATAGGAAAGCGAGCTCACCAGCTTCCTCCGTGAGAATCGGGACATCTTCGCATGGACTCCAAAAGACATGCCGGGTGTGCCGAGGGAGTTGGCTGAGCACCACCTCCACGTCCGGCCTGAGGCCAAGCCGGTGAAGCAGCCTCTTAGGCGCTTCGCCGAGGAAAGAAGGAAGGCCATTGGTGAAGAAATCGCCCGGCTGCTCGTAGCCGGCTTCATCATGGAAGTGCTGCACCCGGACTGGTTGGCGAACCCGGTCCTGGTTTTGAAGAAGAACGGCTCCTGACGCATGTGTATCGACTACACCAGCCTGAACAAGGCATGCCCGAAGGACCCCTTCCCCCTGCCGCGCATAGATCAAGTCATAGACTCGACTTCTGGCTGCGAACTGTTGTCTTTTCTAGATGCCTATTCAGGCTACCACCAGATTCCTTTGAATCTGGATGATCAAATAAAGACTTCGTTCATTACCCCATACGGGGCTTACTGCTACACGACTATGCCGTTCGGCTTGAAAAATGCAGGCGCCACCTACCAAAGGTGCATGCAAAAATGCTTGCAGGATCAAATCGGCAGAAACGTTCAGGCATATGTGGATGATGTCGTTGTAAAGACCAAGGAGACGACTACCCTCCTTGATGACCTGAGAGAAACCTTCACCAATCTGAGAAGATTTCGGATGAAGCTCAACCCGGCCAAGTGCACATTCGGCGTGCCGTCTGGCTAGCTCCTTGGCTACCTCGTCTCTCAGCGAGGGATCGAAGCCAACCCGGAGAAGATCAGTGCCCTGGAGAAGATGGAACTGCCGCAGTGCCTCAAGGACGTCCAGAAATTCGCTGGCTGCCTGGCTTCCTTGAGCCGCTTCGTCAGCCGGCTGGGGGAGAAGGCACTGCCCCTGTATCAATTGATGAAGAAGGCGGACAAGTTCGTCTGGTCACCGCAGGCGGATGAAGCCTTCCGTGACTTGAAGCGCGTGCTCTCAACCGCGCCAATCCTTGCAACGCCGGCTTCAATGGAGCCGATGATGTTGTACATCGCAGCCACCAATCGAGTGGTTAGCGTTGTCCTGGTGGTGGAGCGCAAAGAAGCCGGCTGGGAGCAGCTGGTCCAGCGCCCAGTCTACTACCTTAGCGAAGTGCTCTCCCAGTCAAAGCAAAACTACCCCCACTACCAGAAGGTCACCTACGGCGTATACATGGCGGCCAAGTAGCTCAAGCATTACTTCCAAGAGCACCCCATCAAGGTGGTTGCCACAGCGCCCTTGGCGGAAATCATTGGCAGCAAAGACGCCAACGGCCGGGTTGCCAAGTGGGCTCTGGAGCTAGCCGCCCACACCATCCTCTACGAGCCGCGCACAGCCATCAAGTCACAAATCCTCACGGACTTCTTCGTCGACTGGGCCGAGATGCAGTACCTGCCGCCTGTGCCGGATTCCACACATTGGAAGATGCATTTTGACGGTTCGAAGATGCGCAACGGCTTGGGAGCCGACATCGTCATCACCTCTCCCAAGGGAGATCGGCTGGACTACGTCCTGCAGATCCACTTCGCCGCATCCAACAATGTGGCGGAGTATGAAGCGCTCATTCATGGGCTGAAGCTGGCCAAGGAGATTGGCGTGCGCCGCATACTCTGCTTCGGCGACTCCGACTTGGTTATACAGCAAGCATCGGGCGACTGGAACGCGAAGGACGCCAACATGGCCTCGTACCGCTTCCACGTCCAGCAGCTATCCAGCTTCTTCGACGGCTGTGAATTCCACCATGTGCCACGAGCAAACAACGAAGCGGCCGACGCTTTATCCAAGATTGGCTCAACTCGGCAAGCCATTCCGCCGGGTGTCGCCTTGACGGTTCTAAAGAAGCCGTCCATCATACCGTCACCGGACTCGGATTCAATATTCGTGCCGGCTGACCCGGGGGCTGCTCAGCCAAACCCGGGGGCTTCATCGCCCAAGTCGGGGGCTAACAAGCCAAACCCGCCGGCTACCACGCCGAACCCGGGAACTTCTCAGTCCAACCCGGGGGCTTCATCGCCAAACTCGGGGGCTAGCAAGCCGAACCCGCCGGCTAGCAAGCCGAACCCGGCGACCATGCAGTCGAATCCGGAAGCTCCCACGCAGGAGGCCCTGTTGGTCAGCGTATTCGAGATAAGATGCGTACCTTCATGGGCACAAGAATTCCTCTCCTACCTCACCGACGGTGTGCTGCCTGATGATAGAGTCCAGGCCAGGCAGATTGAGAGAAGGGCCAAGGCCTATACAATCATCAACCACCAGCTGTACAAACGCAGCGTAAGTGGGGTGTTCCAGCGGTGCGTCGAGCCGGCTGAAGGGATTGAACTCCTACGGGAAATCCACCAAGGAGAGTGCGGACATCACGCCTCATCCAAAGCCATAGTGGCCAAAGCTTTTCGGCACGGTTTTTACTGGCCGACCGCGCTCAGAGACGCAGAAGAACTGGTGAAGAAGTGCAATGGCTGCCAACGCTTTGCCAAGCAAAAGCACACGCCGGCTTCCACCTTGAAAACCATCCCCATCACATGGCCGTTTGCCGTATGGGGCTTGGATATGGTGGGCCCATTCAGAACAGCGCGAGGCGGCATGACTCATCTCTTGGTGATGATTGACAAATTCACTAAGTGGATCGAAGCCAAGCCAATAAAGAAGCTGGACGGCTCCACAGCCGTCACATTCCTCAAGGAAATAATCGTAAGATACGGCTACCCCCACAGCATCATCACCGACAACGGCAGCAACTTCGCCGAAGGCATTTTCAAACGCTACTGTGGGGAGATGGGGATCCGAATGGACCTATCGTCCGTGGCGCACCCGGAGTCAAACGGCCAAGTGGAGAAAGCAAATGGCTTGATCCTAGCTGGCATCCGGCCCCGGCTGGTGGAGCCGCTTGAGCGCTCAGCTGGTTGTTGGATTGAGGAGCTGCCCAGCGTACTATGGAGCCTGCGCACGACGCCAAACCGCTCAGTCGGCTTCACACCCTTCTTCCTCATATATGGGGCCGAAGCCGTCCTACCAACTGACATCGAGCACGATGCGCCAAGGATCAAGCTATACACAGAAGCTGAAGCCAAAGAGGCTCGCGAAGATGGAGTCGACCTGGTTGAAGAGGTCCGGCTGATGGCCGAATCCAGGTCCTCCGTATACCAGCAAAGCCTCCGACGCTATCACAGCCGGAAGGTCCAGTCCTTAGCATTCCGAGAAGGAGACCTAGTGCTCCGGCTGATCCAACGGACAGCCGGACAGCAAAAACTGTCATCCCCATGGGAGGGTCCCTTCATCGTGAGCAAGGCAGTAGGAAATGATTCCTACTATCTCATAGATGCCCAAGAGGCTAAGAAAAACAAGGCAAACAAAACTGACGAGGAGACTAAACATCCCTGGAACGTCAGGTTGCTTCGACCATTTTATACTTGAGAGCAGGAATGTAAATTAAGGACCAGCCGGAGGAGCATCAGTGGAGCCAGCTGCCGGGTCGTCCCCAGGCGTGTCTTCCGCCTCCTCGTCCTGCATCTCCTCATCCTCGTCGTCAGACGGCGGGTTCGGGTCCGCAACGAAGAGGCTCTTGTCGACGAAGTCGGCGATGGCGCTGGCTCGGGCAAGCCGGGCAGTCTTGTATTCGGCCGGGAGCTTGCCCTCCACGTCGGCTCGCCGGTACTCGAGCTGCCCAAGGTCCACCTCGTTGTACCAGGAGAGGACAAAGGACAGCGCCATGTCGGCTCCAGCGCGCGTGGCCGACTCCTTCCAGTCGAGGAAGCGATCCGGCGCCCGCTCCATCAAGGAGATGAGGTTGGAGATATCTTGCGGCACCGCCTCCGCGGGCCACAGCATCGGGACCAGCTCCTCAGCCGCCTTCCGGAGCTCCCAGCCAAGCTTGGTGATGGGCTCGACGCGGGCAGCCATGGATGCCATATAATCCTCCATGGTGAAGTACTCCGAGCTGCCCTCGCCAGTCGCCCGCCTCCTAACCTCGCGCGCAACGCCAATGGCCGCTAATGCCGCGTCCTGCGTTTCCGGGAAGGCCGCTGCAAGAAGAAGCACGTCAGAAATCATCAAAGCCGAAATAAGCTGAAAAATGCAAATTTTCGAAGTCCTAAAGTAGGCCAGGCGAAGCCGGCAAGAGCCGACTGCCCCCGGTCCGAAGATGGAAATTCCGAAGGATAAAAGGAAAAGCCTGGCGGCAGCCGGCAAGAACCGACTCCCCCCAGCCCGAAGATGGAGATAGCGAAAAAATCAGTTTCTGCCGCCGGCTGCCAACCTAAGCCGGCAGCCGACAGCCGAAAGCCGGCAAAGGGAAAGGAACAAAGAAATGAACTCACCCGACAGGCCGCGGTCGAGCGCGCCAATCTCGTCCACCCAGCGCTTGGCAGTGGCCGACAGCTCCGTGGTCTTGGTGGTGACCTCCTCCTGAAGCGCAAGCCGCTGCTTCTCCACCTCGGTCAGCCGCCGGCTCAGATCCTCCACCTTCTCCTTCTCAGCTGTCCTAAGGGACGCAAGCTCATTAAGGTGGTTCTGCTCAAGCCGGCGCAGCCGCGCTAGCTCCAGCTCAGCCACCTTGAGCTTGGCGGCTGCAGATCAGCCCGCCTCCTCGCTCTCGGCGCACTGAGCGCGAGCAGCTCGAAGATCCGCCTCCAGCCGCGGGACCTTGGCGGCTTCAGCTGCAAGGCAGCCGGAAAGAAGCGTCAGCCAAGACTAAAAAGAAAGAAGACATCGAGTCGGAAAGAAAAAGATCTTACCCTTGACGGCCTCCAGCTCGAGAGCCAAGTCGGCCCGGTCCAGCTTGGCCTTGTGGTAGTGGGTCACGGCGCGGTTGTACAAGTCGGTGCGCCGCTCCGCCACAGCCTAAGGAGAAAGAAAATCAATCAACTAGGCGAAACCCGGACCGGCTTCGAGCAGCCAGCCCATGCCTCGGAGGGCTACCAGGATGATAACCAAATTGAAAAACAGATGAAACGCCTACCTTGCTGGCTTCCTCCACCTTGGCGACGTTGGCCGCGGTCTCAGCAGCCCTGGCCTTGAGGTTGGCCTGCAAGCCGGAGAAGAACATCTCCACCGACGCTTGGCCTGGGTTCCCTTCCCGGCTGGTCACCTCGTAGGAGTCAGGCTGAGCCACGCTTGCTCCATAGTGCCGGCCGAGCCGAGGCTGGAGTCGGAGGCGGACGGCACGTGCAGCAGCTGGGCGCCCTTGGCCACATGCAGGCTCCCCATCGGCGCCGACGGGGCTTCCGTCCTCACCAGCGCGCGTGAGTCGGCGTCCTCCATGCACGCCGGCTCATCCCTTGCCGGCTCCTGCCTGGCCGGCCCCTCCCTCGTCGGCTCCGACGGTGGCGGCGCTCCGGGCGAAGCAGTTGGCCCAGTCGGCGCAGCCGTCTCCAACGCCTGAGGCTCCCCCTCCGGGCTCTCCACCAACACCACCACGCTCGGCCCGGTTCCGGCCCCGGTCGCAGGCGGCGCAGCCCCGCCGGCTCCGGCTCCGGTCGAAGGCGGCATGCCCCAGCCGGCCCCAGTGCCTTGGTCCAGAAGACGAGCACGGCGCGGGAACATGTCGTCCAGCGTCGGCTGGCGCGTCGGCTCGGCCCGCGTGCCGCGGCCAGGTGCTGAGGCCAGTGGCACGGCGAAAGAAGGCGCCCCTGCGGGAGGCGGAGTACCCGCAGGCGGCGGCGGCGTAGGCACGCGCGATGGAGGTTGTGGCGTCGACTCCCTCCTTTGTCGAGGAAGCGGCGACACGACACGCGGGGCTTGCCGGGAGCCGCCGCCCTGAGCAAACTTGATGGGGGCCCTAGCCGAACGAATAAGAAAAAGATAAGAACAAAGAGCAAGGAAAGAAAAGGAATCAAACAAGAGAAAAAGAGAACTCACCCGGCCTGCTCCGGAACCTTCTTCGGCTGCTGCCGGCGGAGCTTCTTCGCCTTCGCCTCCAAGGCGGCGGTGGAGCGGGGGTCGCCGACCCGTTTCTTCCCCTTGGGCGCCGAAGTCGCCGTGGCGCTTGGCGGCCTCGCGCGCAGAGGCACGGCGGGGATTGGCCCCGTGGCGGACGTCGCCGGCTCCTCGTCCTCCTGCTGCTCCGGTGAAGGGGGCGGATTGTGCTCCCCCCGGCCGCCTAGATCAGGCGCCTGCAGCAGGTCATCGCCGCCGGCCTGGTCGCCGGCTTGGTCAGCCGGATCAGCGTGATCCGGCGTCCACCTCCTTGTCACCAGATCGCCGTCCTCGACGTTCTGGCGGTTGAAGAGCTAGAAAAACAGAAGACATGAGCAAACAGCAAGCCGGAAGTCGGCAGAAAGAAAGACAAGTCGGCCTCGCAGCCGCAAGCCGGAAGTCGGCCTAAACAGTAAAACTTACCAGCTCGGGCAGCAGATCCCTGCTGCGGGGCGCCAGCCCGTAGTTCCACTCCTCCGGCATGTTCGCCTTGGTGATGTTATTCACCCGGCGGGCCACCTGGGCCTTGGAGAGCGGCGCCCTGGACGTCCGGGTCGGGTCGAACCGGCCGGACATGTGCCCGATCTTGTGGGTGCGCATTTGGAGCGGCAGCACCCGGCGCTCAGCGATGGTGCAGAGGAGGTCCTCGGCGGTTAGCCCATTCTCGACGGCCGCCCCCAGGAAGTCCCAGAGCTGATTCACCTCAGCGTCCGGATCCGTCGTGCGGGCGTTGTAGCTCCAGTTGATCCGGCCGACTGGAGGAGCCGGGTTGAACTCCGGCAGATTGATCCAATCGACGAGCCCGCCCTCGTTGCGCACGTAGAAGAATGACATCTGCCAATTCTTCACCGAGTCAACGGTTGGAATCTTGGGGAAGGGCGTACCTGGCCGAGTGTAGATCGAGGCAGCGCCGCAGGCCCGCAGGCGGCCGTCAGTAGTCTGTGCCTTGAGGTAGAAGAGCCGGCTCCAGAAGTCTATGTCTGGCCACAAGCCGGCATACGCCTCCATGAAGGCCACGTAGCAGCTGAGGAGGACACAGGCGTTGGCCGGCAGGTGATGCGGCTGCAAGCCGAAGTTGTCGAGGAATTGGCGGAAGAAGTTGGACGCCGGCAGGCCCAACCCGCGGTCGAGGTGCGCGCCGAAGACGACGTGCTCGCCGGGCTCTGGCTTGGGCTCCGTCTCCTCGCCGGGCGCCCTCGCGACCATCGATGACGGGATCCGGCGGAGGCGCACCAGCCGCTCGATGTCGTCATCCCTCATGTACGACCCCCTCCACGATCCGCTGGCGGAGGCCATTGACGAAGAGGAGGAGGAAGAAGACCATGAAAGGCGGAAAGGTGAAGAAGAACCTCGCGACGGTGGCGACGGCGGCGGCGGAGGACGCTCCATTGAAACGCGGGGCCCCGTGGCGCCGGCTCGTCGGAGTAGCGGCGGCGGATCGGCGGAGATGCGCTCGCCGGAGTTCGCCAGTGAGAGACGCTCGCCGGAGCAGCAAGAGCCTCGAGCGCGAAGAAGAGAGCGAGAGGAGCGGAAGCGCGAGGAAGACGAAGTGAGGCAGTGGCCGCCTCGGTACCCTCCCCCGCGGCATTTATAGCCGCCCACGGCGGACGGTTAGCCTCCAAGTGGCGATCGTGGCCACGTCGCCCGGATCTTCTGCGCATTAACTCCCCCCACGACCGCTGCAGTTACCGGAAACCGCCACACCACGTCGCCCATGACCGCACCGGATCCGGAGGAGACATTGATGTGACCAGACGAACCGGCGGCAGGACCCAGACGTCAGACCGGTCAAGTCGGCTGCAGGACCCGAGGCGGCGGAGACTCCGGCGCGCCGCAAGCCGGAGCCGGACATTAAGTTCACCTCGGCCCAAAATTCATCCAGCAAGGCGGAGACATTGCCAGAGCTTGCGAGAAAGCAAAAGCTGCATAAGTGTAAATAGCGGCCGGCTTGAAGCAGCCAGCCGGAACGAGCCGGATGAGGGCGCAGCCGGCTGAATGGAAATTCTCAGTCGGCCCCTCCAAGTGCCGTCAAGTACATTCAAGAAGCCAGGAAAACCTGCCTAGGTCCTTCTAAACGCAGGACCTTGCCAGCTTCGGGGGCTAATGTCGGGGGGAAGACCCCGGGTAGGGCAATGGACGCGGAGCAGCCGGCTGGCCACTGGCCGGCTCGCGGCAAAGGCCGGCTGAGGAGCAGCCGGCTGGCGCCGTGGCCGGCTGGTCCGGAAGCCGGCTGGCTCTAGGTCCTAGTCGGCCTGGCTACGGCCGCCAATGCTGTAGCTGGGCCGGCTTCTACAAGCCATATCCGACTGGGGGTTTGTACCTCAGGCCGACTCGAGGCTGGCGAGCCTTGCACTAGAAGGAACCGGGTTGGTGATCCAGGTTCCCAAAGTCCACGCTGACTTCATCTTCCGTAAAGCGCGGGGCACTGTAGAGCAATAGTGCCACGCGCCGGACAGGCCATCATGGTCTACGTCGATCCGTACTGGCCACAGTGGCTGATGGCGACAGCGACACCTCCTCTCCATACCGCTGACCGTGGCAGCCGGATGGGACAGGCCATGAGGCCTCAACGGCTCCTGACGTCATTGCCTCGGGAAGGAGCGGAAGCCGGAGCCGGCCAGTAGACTATAGGGTCTTATATGTAAAGTGTCGGTGCCTATATAAGCCGCGCTACCCCCTCTCGTGCAGGGGATCGATCATTCTCACCTCACTTCCACCCCTAGCGCTGCCCTGAGAGAGAGAGACTCTTGTCTTCCTTAGCCTCCCAGGAGCAGCCGGACACAGCTCAAGGAGCAACCTTGTATTGTGTGATCATCATATACACTCTAGCAGGAGTAGAGGTGTTACCTCCATCGGAGGGCCTCGAACCTGGGTACGTCGCCGTGTCACTCGTCCCCATACCCGCATCCGGATACCGCCGTGAGATCTCCTAGGAACCACCTTCGTTAGCCACCCTATGGCATATGCCGTGACGATACCACGACAGAGCCGACGCCGGAGTGGGACCCGGAGGAGGCCCACGAGGCCAACATTCACCACGCCATAGAAGACGGGGACGAGTCCAGTCACGACTTCTCCGTCTGGTCAGAGGACGACAAGTCCTCGACCGACGGGGAAAGTGACCTCCGCTTCCTCGCCGATGGGGAAACGGAGGAGGAGAGCGATGACGATCGCTTCTCCTGGGACGACTTCACCTCCTCCGAGGAGGAAGAGGAGGAGGAGGAGGACGACGACACCTCCTCCGACGAGCCACCGGCCAAGCGCTTCTGCCCCTGGCCGGGGAACCCCAGCGACTTCGACAGCGACAACGACGCTGACGAGGAGGAAGAGGACAACGAGGGCCCTGCCGGCGGCCGCAGCAGCAGCGATGACGAGCCAGCCGGGAGTAGCACCGACGACAGCGACGACGGCAGCGACGAGGGTAGCGACGGCCTGTAGATAGGACCCTTAGCATAGGATCAGTAGTAGTAGATGGGGCAATGTATCCCCTGGTACTTCCTTTTGAGAGCAATCACTCTTTATGTAAGAAATCTGGCTATCAATGAAAAATCCCTTTTGATTTGATTTTGCCGATTCCCATATGCTAATTTAGCCGATTTCCCCTCATACTGACTTTGCCGATTGTCAACTTGGGCAATGATCAATGAGCCGATGGCAACGCATCGGTCTTTCACAATCTATCCTTCATCTCTTCAATTGATGACTTTGAGATCTGGTGGACAATGTGGAAAATCCATGCCTTCAGGAGAGCCTTAAGATCGTTGCTGAAACAACTTGACGCCGAAGCTGATACTTCTGCCGAACAGGTACCACTTGCTCGCAAATTTCCTTGCGATAGTTTCCAGTGATGACTTATAATCCCGCTCTGTTTCTTACAGCAACAAAATGGTCCAGAGCCTGTCAATGATGATGGATCCCCGTTCAAATTCCTCCCACCAGCTCCAGTGGTTCTCTTCCGTAGGAACTTACCACCCTTTTAAAAGGATTGCGATGCAGAGCTAGCCGATTTCAATAAAATCGGCTGCCAAGAGTAAAGACTCTTCAGGGTCAGCTGCCCCCCGAGCCTCAGTCAGGGCGAAAACCGCAGTGAGAAAAGTAGCAGCGAGGAGACGCAGTTCAGCCGACGAGGCTCAAGCTCGGGCACCTCTGAGGACACCACCACGCAAAAACAGCCAGATGTGCCACCATCGGCTCCCAAGAAAAGGTCAGCCCCTGAACCTGCTGCCCTTCAAGCTCCAATCAAAACAGGGCAAGGAAGCTAACGCACCAAGAGTCAATGCACCAAGAGGGCTCGAAAGGATCAGCGAACCCCTTCCTCGAACCAAGAAGCTTCAAATGTAACAGCTCTCCAACTCCTCCTGGCTCAGCTCTTGCGCTTTGCTGCCCAGATCGGCTCCCCGTCCTTTTTTGCAGACTGATGAAACTTCCAGTGGGGATGTCGAGGAAGTTCTGATGCCCTCCGCAACTCTGGAGGTAACAACCTCTACAGGTGACATCGATCAAGTTGCCACCTTTGCCGAACCCCAGGCAGAGACGCCACAGCCGATTGCCTCATCATCGGCTGTTCCCATGGTCATAGGAGAGGTATGGTCCCTTTGTTGGGCTTGCCCTTACCCTGATCTGCAGACTTATGCTGCTTTTGTTGCTTGTCAGGGCTGTGATTTCTCAGGCTTGCTGTCGTTCGATCCTGAACCTATCGAGCCGGACCACTCCACAGCACGTGATGAACCGAGCCCCGGCGTCATCGTTGACCAACTCCGATGCCTCAAAGTTCTGCTTTCTTCACCCATTGCGATACTAGTCGAAACACTCTTGAAGAAATCCAGCCTCACGTCCCAGTGACGCTGCAGTTGAAGCTCTGGCCAGTTGGCAAGGATGATGATGACAAGGTCGAGATCGCAGAGGTGGATCACGTCCGTGCTGGTGTACTCCACGCCTTAGAAACTTTCCTTCAGTAGGGCCCACGCATGTGGTAGTTTGTGCTTGTAATTCTAAAGTCGATGGCTGTGCATCGGCTTTTATACTCTGAAGTCGATGCCCGTGCATCGGCTGTGACTTGCATACTGTTGTCTTCGATGTTTGTGCATCGGCTGTGATGATTTTTTTTACTGGCCGATTTTTCTATCGGCCCCCGATATTTACTGCACATGTGTCGCACATGTTCATCTGATTAGGTGCCCCCCGAGCCGAATCTGTCAGGTAACTGCAGATATCGGCTCTGTAGTTAGCCAAGGTACTGTACTTGAACATCGGCATCGCCATGACTGATGTTGACTTCTTCCAGCTCGTCAGCCGACGTAAACCTGTATCCCCGCTTTCCGCCGCCCGTTAGATCGACGTTGAACACGGGCAGAACGTATAGTGAGGATAATTTTGGCCGATTTCTGAATCGGCCTCCATGTTGATTGACTCGCTCAATGAAGGTTTTGCGACGTTTGTCCATAGATCTTTGGGGCCGATAACAAGGATCGGCCTCGCCACGTTTGTTCATAGTTTTTTCTCTTGTTACACGGTCAGGCCGGTGGATAAGACCAGCCTCACCCCGTTTCTCGTCACGTCGATGCGCTCGCAGTCGTCCAAAGTGATGCCTGAGAGTGGCTCTTGGCCTGCCATCTCCCCAACGTTCATGCCAGCCGTTGAAATCTCGGCTGAGTCATCTGCGTGGACGACCTCTATTTCATCTCCATCCCACTGTATTAAACATTGGTGCATCGTGGATGGAATGCAACAATTGGCGTGGATCCAATCTCTCCCTAGCAGGACAGCATAGGTGCTCTTGTTGTCGACAATAAAGAACGTCGTAGGGATGGTCTTTCTTCCTACGGTCAGATCCACGTTCAGAACACCTTGCGCTTCAGATGCTTGGCCGTTGAAATCGCTCAGTGTAACGTTGGTCTTGATCAGACCCGAGCTAGAGCGTCCCAACCGACGTAGCATGGAGTATGGCATAATGTTGACTGCCGCTCCGGTGTCTACCAGCATCTTGTTGACAGGCTGCCCATTGATATAACCTCGTAGGTACAGGGCCTTCAGGTGTCTGTAGCTTCTTTCTCGTGGCTTCTCAAAGATAACTGGTCGTGGGCCGCAGTCAAGTTGTGCCACAGGTGCTTCGCCCAATCCTAGAGCACAAAACTCCGCTGGAAGGATGAACACCATGTTTGTGCCAGCCGATGTCTCATCATCGGCTTTCCTTTGTTTGGGATGCCACTCTTTCTTTTGTGGTCGTCCTTCTTCGTCCAGAGTTCGCTGAATTTTCGCGGCCAGATCAGGCCGCGCCTTCCTTAACGTGTGCAGGTATAACCTTTCAGCTTCCTCCAAACCACGTAGCCGCTGAACCCTACGCTTTTGGGAACGGCTGAGTCCATCAGGGCACCACCTTGGCTGGTGGTACTTATCTTCTTCTTCTTCATCGTCGTCTTCTAATTCCTCGAGATCTTCCACCCGAGAGGACTCAGCGTACTTGTTCTGAGATGGGAGCGGCCCTAGACATTTGAATACTGACACGTCCCCTGCACCCTTCTTCTTCTCTTTACATTCTGGGCAGTTGCCGATTGTAGGCAATCGGCTCATTCCTGAATCCCAGCAGTGTCTGAAGAAAGGACAGTCCTAGTGCCTATCCACGTCGTCTTGTTCCCTTGACTTCTCCTTGGCATGGCGCTCATATCTCTCCTCGTCGCGATCATGCCGGCGGTCTCCCCTGGCGTCTCTGCTAGCCAGACGATCTCTTTCGTCGTCGTCGTCATATCGCCGGTGTTGGTCGTATTGACTCACGTATTTGTTGAGGAGATGATCAGAGAGAGGTCACTGATATCGCACATTCTTCACTTCTCCCTCTGTGACGTAGCGCTTGCCATCGTGCCGGAGCCGATCGCGTGGAGCGGCTTCCTCTTTGTCCTTGTTATGAGAGCAGCTGCCCTCGTCTCTGTCCTTACCAGAGTGGTGCCCAGGTCCTACCATGTTGATGCTGAACGAGAAACCTGGCTGGCACCTCCCAGGGTAAGTGCACTCCACCATGTTAACGGCGGGGAAGGGGTGCGTGTCGACTTTCATGGCGTACTGGCTAAAAATTAACCGCCCTTGTTCTATCGCCATTTGGATCTGCTGACGCCACACCCTGCAGTCGTTGGTGGTATGGGTGAATGTGTTATGCCACTTGCAGTATGGCTTTCCGTTCAGCTCCTGTGCCGTGGGGATTTTGTGGCCTTCGGGTAACTTTAGCTGCTTCTCCTTAAGTAAGAGGTCGAAAATTTGCTCAGCTTTAGTCACGTCGAATTCAAACCCTCTTGGAGGACCTTGTGGCTTAACCCACTTGCAGGACACGGGGCTTGCCCCCCGAGTCCATTCAGCCACTGCTACCTCTTGATCTCCCGTAGAGCCTTCATCTTCATCTGCCTCAACCAGGACCACCGCACGCTTGAATTTATCCTGGTATACCTCTGGGTGGCGCTGTTCATATAATGACAGCTTCTGCACCATATGCGCCAGTGAAGGGTACTCTGCTTGGGAGGCCACATCCTTGATCGGTGATGCAAGACCCACCACCGCCAACTCGACTGCTTCTTTTTCAGTCACACGAGCCGAATAGCATCGGTTCCTAACAGTCCTGAAGCGCTGGATGTATTCTGATACCGTTTCTCCGCGCTTCTGTCGCACTTGTGCTAGATCGGCAATGCCAGACTCGGAAGACTACGAGTGATACTGTAGGTGGAACTGTTCTTCCAACTGCTTCCAAGTCCGGATTGAGTCTGGTGGCAGCGATGTGTACCACCCAAAAGCCGATCCTGTGAGGGATAGTGCGAAGAACCTCACACGTAGTTCATCTGATGCTGAGATTGTGCCCAGCTGCGCCAAATATCGGCTCACATGCTCGATTGAGCTGGAGCCATCTGACCCACTAGACTTGGAGAATTCGGGGAGCCGATATTTGGGTGGTAGTGGGATCAAATTGTACTCGTTGGGGTACGGCTTGGAATAGCCGATTGCCCTCCTTTTCGGCCCCATGCCGAACTGGTCTCTCAAGATTGTACTGATCTGAACCGCGGTGATGGCTGCAGGAGTCGAACTCTGAAGATTCGCTGGAGTGGTATACTTAGCCAGCCACGCTTGCTTCTCAAGCTCTGAGCCAACTGCAGGAGTTGAGCTCTGGAGGTTCGTCGGAGTGGCATACTTAGCTAGCCACGTCTGCTTCTCAAGATCTGTTCCAGAAGTTCCTCCTGCTGTTCTAGAAGTCCCTGCTGTTGCAGTCTGGTTTGAGAGAACCCAGCTGCTGCAGTCTGGCACGTATGTGCACGTGTATCCGTGAGAGATCTCCTTAGGCGCCTCATACAAGAACTGGTAATCACTAGGGTCACCACCGATCTTGTAGACGACGTATGCCGATGAACTCGGCACCTCTGGTGCTGCCAACGCGAACGGCAGCGGTGGTCGGGACTGGAGTGGTATATCTCCTTGGTGAGTCCCCAGAGCTGGTCCTGACGGAGAATACTGATGGCTCATGATTTCCTGGATCACCCGAAGGGCGACACGCTCCAAAGTGTTCACCAGGCTCTCAGAATGGCGGTGCAGCGAATGAGCTACCATGAAATTAATCTCCTGACGCAGAGACCTGGTGCGTTCTTCTGAAGGGGTAGACAGGTCCACTCCATCGAGCGCGCCTTCAGGCGATAACCCCTTCCACCTGATGCCGTGTGAGCGGGTTCTCTGGAAAGAGCCGATGAGGTCGGCTTCGAGGATAGCTTTGACCTCGTCATACTTCTTCTTGAGCTCCTCAGTCAGATCCTCGTACGTGACCGGAGTACCTTCCGCCATCTCAGATGTAGACGGCGATGCAGTTGATGTCGAAGACTGTCCCACCGGGCGTGCCAGAATGTGTTGCGGTCAGAAACCCACCGGCGAGCAGCGACGGGCAACACAGTAGAGCCGGGAGGCTGCCAAGACTGCGGCTGGCCCTGGTCCCTCGAGCGACGGCCCGCAAAGACTCGGCACGCACGTCCGATGCTGGTGCAAGGGCGTGCCACCTGACCTATACCTGGTCAGGAAGGTGATGGATTTGCCTCGCTTAGTTTCCTGCATGGCATACACGTAAACATTAAATACGAGCCTCGATCGGCTCTTAGGTTATCCTGTGCATCGGCTCAAGGAGCCGATTCACCCATGATTCGTATGAGGTGCACGATCACATGGTGGTCCTGCTTGATCGAAATAAAGCTAAAACGACCTACTACGATTTAGGGTTTTCACCACATAATCGGAACATCCTACGCGTGATTGAGCCTGGCGGCCACGCACGGTGATCATAAACCGACCCTAGACAAGGCCTAAAAACCAACATGAAGTTGATCCCCGGAACATCCTGTCTAGGGCTAGCAAACTACACCCTACGTGCCACTGGATCCTTCAACCCGTTTGTAAGGCCTAACTATGCAGATATTAAGCTAATCCTTGAAGAACAAGGAGCAATCATAACGGATCGGATCTACTAAATAATGATCAAGCGGGGTGCCTCCCTTACACCTAAGATAGGCGTAAGGGCGGCTAGACGTCTAAGGGTTGCATAGACAAAAGCATGTAACACGACGGAACAATGCTAACCCTAACACATCTATGATAACTACGTTGCTCGCCATCAACAAGGCTTCAGCATGAGCAACGCATGAACAACGAATAAACGTTACTGCCTAGATCGCAAGATGCGATCTAGGCAGCATGATGCTTACCCGGAAGAAACCCTCAAAACAAGGGAGTTGGCGATGCGCCTAGATTGGTTTGTGATGAACGTGATTGTTGTTTATTCCATAAACCCTAGATACATATTTATAGTCCGTAGACTTTCTGACGTGGGAATAATCCCAACCGTGCACGAGCCAAATTCTATCTAACCGACACGTATCCTACTATATTTACAGATACACGGGCAAACTATCCCAAACTTTGTATACAAGGCCGATTCATGTATTTCTTCCAAGTATATTCTTCAAGCCCATCTTTAATCGCGGCCCACCTCTGATCCGGTCAAATTCTGGTGATAACAATGGTTCAGAACCAATGGCGACAACTGCCACAGTTGAAGAATTGCAAGCATACCAATATAGACTCGCTCGAGCTGGAAGGGAATTGGAAAAACAGACAGCCGCTATGAACAGAAGAAGGGAGGCAGCTTCCGCGTCAAGCAGGCGAGGGGCAGATCTAAGCCGCCAATCAGGAACTTCGGGAAGCGATCCACGAAGAAGCTCGCAACAGGGCAAGGTCTCGACTAAACAATATACCTGAAGCAGAGAGGGAAAACCTTGTCCGAAATCTTGACATGTCCTTTATGACGATAGACACAAGGGGAAACATTATCCCGAAAACACCAGAAGCGGGGTACATGGCGACGCAAGCTTTCATCCTGGCGTCCAAACCACCTGCCGGGGATCCTAGAGAGGCACTGTACAACATGGCCATGGCGGGAGTTGGAGCCATGGGAGCGGCGTTTGTAAATTCACCTCCCGAAGGATCAGCAAGGCAAAATAGTCCACGCCCTGCTGTCGCAGAAGCAGTTCCAGAAAGAACAGGTGAAGCAAGGGATGCGGAAATCCAAGCAAGGGTTGACAGAGCACGACAACATAGAAGGGAACATCGATATTCTCCAGAGATAGCTGAAGAGGACATGTGTGGGCTGCCATGTTTTACGAGGAGGGTCCGAAAAACTCGGGTGCCTTCAGGGTTCAAGTTGCCTGATAATTTCAAAAAATTCGACGGATTGCAAGATCCTGAGGATTGGCTGGTAGATTATCTCGAGACAGTGAAATTGATAGGCGGAACAAGGGCAACGGCGATGCAAAGTATTCAGGTGCACTTGAGTGGAGCCGCAAGATCCTGGATAAAGAAGCTTCCTTCCGGTTCCATCGACAGCTGGACGGACTTCGAGGACATATTCGTCAAGAACTTCCGGTCTACCTGCAAAAAGCCTGCGACACTCGAGGAACTGAGGTCATGTCGACAAAAACATGATGAATCAATGAGGAAGTACATCCAAAGGTGGAACATCATCAAAAACTCGGCAGAGAACATATCGGATGAGAGAGCGATAGATGCGTTTGTGGCAGGAGTTCGACGAGGAGATTTTGTGGAGGACTTGGGAAGAACCAACCCAAGAACAGTATCAGCATTAATGGAGATAGCGAACAGATGGGCAGATGGTGAGGATGCTATGCAGAATAAACGACACAGGTCACCTGAGGAGGACCGTAGTCGAAATTTGCAAAACAGACGACGATTTTCTCGATTCTCGAGTTATGATCCACCAGGCCAAATTTCGGCAGGGTTTCGAACAAACTTTGGAGGAAGCAATAGAGATAATTATCAACAAAGCAACGAGCAGCGAAGCGACAACAGAGATGATTCCCGAAATAACAGGCCAAATAATGGGCCCAGGTTCCAGAGGCCTTTCGTGTCCCCTGAGGATATGATGAACGGTCCGTGTCAGATGCATTTTTATGTCGACAATAACGGGAAGAGGCAGTCGGGACATTTGCAGAAGGACTGCCAAAATTTTCAAGCAATGATGAGGTTCGCTGGGCAAGCCAATGCCCAGGCAGCAAGTCGAAATCCCCAGGGACCTAGGAGTGACATCCACCTGCCACCTCCTCCCGCAATTACGGATGAAAATCGACATCAGCTCAGAATAGCGGCAGCACCAGCACCACCTCCTTATGTTGATCCTAACTCCCATGGAGCGGTGTCGATGATTCCGAAAGGCAGACCATCCAACAGAGCTCAGAAATTAATCTCGCGACAGGTGTTCATGGCAGAGAAGATGCCTCCACCAACAGTCGAGTACCTCAATTGGTCGGGACAAGATATTGGCTTCACAATTGCGGATCACCCGCAGCAAGTTCCTCGACCAGGGCAATCAGCGCTTATTTTGCCAGCAGTAGTCGCAGGATTCGATGTATCCCGAGTTTTCATCGACGGTGGAAGCAGTCTAAACCTTATGTATGCAGATACGCTAAGGAAGATGAACATATCCTTGGCAAACCTCAAGCCAACGGATACGCGTTTTCACGGCATCACGCCAGAAAAGCCAAGTTACCCATTGGGGAAGATCAATCTCGACGTTCAGTTTGGTACCCGAGAAAACTACAGGATAGAAAGGCTGGAGTTTGAAGTCGTGGATTTCCCATCGCAATACCACGCCTTGCTAGGGCGCCCAGCATACGCCAGGTTCATGGCGGTGCCGCATTACACATACTTGTTGTGTAGGATGCCTGGACCTATGGGGCCAATCACAATTAAAGGCAGCTTCGCGCTGGCCGATAAATGTGATAAGGATTTTCATCGGCTCTCAGAAACCTTCGGGATGCAAGCAGAATACATGGAATCGAGGCTCACAACCGATTACGATGTATTGCCAGATGTAGGGAGGCCTAATAAAGAATCAGCTTTCAATACTGCAAAGGATTCCAAGGAAGTACAGATCCACCCGACAGACGCGAAGAAAACGACGTCCATTGCAACAAACATGGACCTCGCATAGGAAAGCGCGCTCGTCAAGTTCCTCCGTGAGCACTGGAAAATCTTCGCATGGTGTCCAGCTGACATGCCAGGAGTACCCAGGGAACTTGCCGAGCACCACCTAAACTTGGATCCAATCGCAAAACCAATCAAACAACCTCTGCGGCGTTTTTCGGAACCAAACCGCAAGGCTATGCTGTCGGAAATCGATAGACTCAGAGAAGCTGGTTTTATCAAAGAATTACATACAGAAGCCACGTGGGTAGCTAACCCAGTGCTGGTGGCGAAGAAAAACACAAAAGTCCTTCGCATGTGCGTCGACTTCACGTGTCTCAACAAACATTGCCCAAAGGATCACTTTCCCCTCCCAAGGATCGATCAAATTATCGACTCCACGGCAGGATGTGAACGTCTTTCCTTTTTGGACGCATACTCTGGTTATAACCAGATCAGATTAAAAGAAGAAGACGAGGTCAAAACAGCGTTCATCACACCGTACGGCGTGTTTTGCTATCGAACAATGCCCTTCGGTCTGAAAAACGCGGGAGCAACATATCAGCGGATGATGCAGAAGTGCTTGGCAACACAGATTGGGAAGAACGTACAAGTATACATCGATGACGTCGTCATAACAACAAAGAAGGGGGATACACTAATCGAGGATTTGAAGGAAACTTTTGACAATCTCGATAAGTTCTGTCTCAAGCTGAACCCGACAAAGTGTTCTTTCGGCGTCCCTGCAGGAGAACTTCTCGGGTTTTTAGTTTCAGCAAGAGGGATCGAAGCGAATCCCAAAAAAATCCAGGCCATCGTAACAATGAGGAAGCCAACAAAGTTAAAAGAAATACAGCAGTTAACCGGGCGAGTCGCAGCTTTAAGCAGATTCGTCGCCAGGTTGGGAGAAAAGGCGCTACCGTTCTACGCCTTGATCAAGCAGGGAGATAAGTTCCAATGGAGCGAAGAAGCAGACAGAGCCTTTGAGGATCTCAAGCGCAAAATTTCGACACCACCAATCATGGTGGCGCCGAAGGAGAAAGAACCTCTGTTGCTGTATATTGCGGCCACACCTCAGGTGGTAAGTACAGTACTTGTCGTGGAAAGAGAGGAAGAAGGAAAGTTCCATGGAGTGCAGAGGCCAGTATACTTCATCAGCGAAGTTTTATCGCCTTCAAAACAGAGGTATCCTCAGTATCAAAAGCTAGCATATGGAGTGCTCACAACAGCAAGAAAATTGCGACACTATTTTTCGGCACACCCGATAATAGTGGTCAATGAGGCACCTTTGTCCAATATACTCAACAATCCAGAAGCTACGGGTCGTGTCTCCCTTTGGAGAATAGAACTTTCCCCTCGGGACATCACGTATGAAAAAAGAAAGGCAATAAAGTCACAGATTCTACCAGACTTGATCGCAGAGTGGATGGAGCTACAAACCACGGGACCACCAGATTTATCGAGAACGTGGACTATGAACTTCGACGGGTCCAAGAGATTAGAAGGAGCTGGAGCAGGCGTGATACTAATCTTACCTGAGGGCGACAAACTGAAGTATGTTTTGAGGATGACTTTCCCAAACGCATCTAACAATGAGGCAGAATATGAAGCCCTCATACACGGGATGAAGATGGCGAAAGCTTGTGGCGCAACTCGATTAAAAATCTTTGGCGACTCGCAGTTGGTAGCTCAGCAAGTCATGAACCAATGCGATGCAGTCAACGATAGCATGATAGCATACAAGGAAGTCTACAATGAGCTTGAGAAGCTGTTTGATGGGTGCGAAGTAAATCATATAAGCAGGCTGAGCAATGATGAAGCCGACGTTCTCGCAAACATCGGGTCACAATGCCTTGCAATTCCACCAGGTGTATTTTGGGAAGACATAGCGGAGAGGTCTACAAAGTCGACAAAATCAAAAACGAAGGAGAAGGACAAGAAACACTCGGGGGCTCAAGAAACACCAAAGGATGAAGAAGAGGAACAGGACCTGGTTATGATGGTACAGATACCATGGATGCAGGTGTACATATCATACATCCTAAAGAAAGAAATACCCGACGATCCAGTTGAAGCAAGGCGAGTTATCAGACGATCTAAAGTTTTCACCGTGGTCAAAGGGGAGTTGTACAAACGAAGTATTTCGGGAATACTTCAAAGGTGCGTCACACCCGAGGAAGGCAGGATGATCTTGAAAGATGTGCACGAGGGAATTTGCGGTCATCACGCAAGTAGTCGAGCTATTGCAGCCAAGGTCTTTCGAGCTGGATTTTACTGGCTAACAGCAATCGAGGATGCGAAGGAGATAGTAAGAACTTGCGATGCATGTCAGAGATTTGCCGCAAAACCGCACTCCCCGGCAGCAGAGCTGATGCCAATACCATTGTCGTGGCCCTTTGCTCAATGGGGCCAAGATATGGTGGGGAAACTACACAAGTCCTGGCCAGGTGGAAAGGAGTATATGCTCGTAGCTGTCGACAAATTCACAAAATGGATAGAAGCAAAGCCGATAAATTCACCAGACGGGGCATCTGCCGTTAAGTTCATAAAAATCATAGTCTTCAGGTTTGGAGTGCCTCACAGCATCGTCACGGACAATGGTAGTAACTTCACATCTCATGAATTCAAGGATTACTGTGAAGAAGTGGGTATCAAGCTACACTTTGCGTCAGTTGCACACCCGCAAACTAACGGTCAAGTCGAGAAAGCCAATGGCATCATCTGCAACGGCATCAAGAAACGCTTGTTAGCACCATTGGAGAAGGCACGACACACCTGGCCAGAGGAGCTGCCTAGTGTGTTATGGAGTATACGAACAACACCAAATACAGCGACACAAGAAACACCATTTTTCTTGGTCCATGGAGCGGAAGCGGTGTTGCCAATCGAAATAGAACATGATTCTCCGCGAGTCGTGGAATATGATGAAGAGGCGTCAAGAAAAGCACTAGAGGACGACGTAGATGCACTCGATGAAGCTCGAGACGAAGTACTTTCACGGGTGGCCAAGTACCAGCAGGACCTGAAGAATTACCACAGCCGACGTTTACGACCAAGATCCTTTCAAGTGGGAGATCTAGTTCTACGACTCAATCAACAAAGCACTGAAAAACTCGAGTCACCATGGCTTGGCCCTTACGTCTTCACGGAAGTCATCTGTCGTGGATGTAACCACGGCAGATGCTACAGGGGGTAGCACTTCATTGATGCGAGGGGAAGGGAACAT
Source organism: Lolium perenne (assembly GCF_019359855.2). NCBI lineage: Eukaryota > Viridiplantae > Streptophyta > Magnoliopsida > Poales > Poaceae > Lolium > Lolium perenne. Next base: position 131,769 of record NW_027249057.1, on the reverse strand, counting down.
TGCCATCTACGGGTCGAGGTGCAAGAGACGCAAGGGTTTTACCCAGGTTCAGCCCCTCCGGAGAGTAAAAGGCCTACGTCCTGCTAGATCTTTATTGCTCAGTGGAGAATTACAATGGGGGGGCTCAGTCGGCGGCTACGCCGAGAGCTTACAGGGGGAGATTGGATCTCGAGTAAGGTGTCCTCTAGGGTTTAAGCTCGGGGGTTTATATAAGCACCCCCGGCCTAGGGTTACATGGAGATAACTCCGAATCATATCAGTTGCTACTAATCCGGGATCCGCTATCCCTCTCGCAAGTAATCTTCTTGTCCAGCCGTGTGGACCTCCTCCTTGGGATCACGGCCCAGTCGCCTTAGGGCCCAGTCGCTTAGGCGACTGGCGATCCACCCAAGCCTCTATCTTCATGGCGACTGGGACTGGCGACCCACCCCCTATGGGCATATCCCCATCAGTAGTCCCCAAGCGCGGTGGTGATGAAGCGCGGATCTGGAACAAGTCTTGGAGAGGCGCGGTGATGGATCAAGATGAGTCGCCGCCGGGCTTCCAAAGATAAAGTCGCGGGTGCGGTGGCAGTCTCAGTCGCCATAACTTGATCAGTCAGTCGGCGTGTGACAGTTGGCTCTAGCCAGTCGCCGTTTGCCAGTCGACGCGTAGTCACCATAGAGACACGTGGAGAGGCCAACGGCTAGATTTCACGTTGACCGAGGCGCACACCGTCTGCATGTTGTTGACCGTTGGGCTCGACGTGACCGCTAACGGCTAGTTTAACGGCTATTCAGCCGGTGACGGCGCAGATCTCGACCGTTGATTGCGGGGCGGCGATTCCGGGACAATTCAACGAACAGATCTCATCCTAAAACTGAGCGAGTGCGGGCGGTATAAAGGGTCGCCCCTAGGATTAGGGTTCAACACTCCTCCGCATTCATCCCCCATCTTCTCTTCATCTCATCTTCATTCCACACTCCACACGCATCCATGGCGGCGAAGGGTTGGGGCAAGTCGAAGGTCACGCGGGAGTCTCTCCTCCCGTACGTCGCCTCCGGAGTCATCCCGGAGTTCAACCAGGAGCGATGGCGGGTTCCGCCGGCGAACGAGACGGAGCCCCTCCCACGGCCTGGGGAGTTCGTGATCTTCATGAGCTTCCTCGATCGCGGGTTCGCTCTCCCCACCTCCGATTTCCTCCGGCAGTTGCTGGCCTTCTACAGCATCAAGGTTTCCGACCTCGGGCCGCACAGCGTCCAGCAGATTTCTCTGTTCGTGGCGCTGTGCGAATGCTACTTGGGCTGTCCGCCCTACTTCCCGCTGTGGGTGTCCATCTTCCACGGGCGGGCGACTCGGGCCAGCAAGAACAGCGAAGCACTCATCCCGAACGGGGGATCACCTTCGAGGTGAAGTCCGGGGAAAGCTTCATTGACATGGCGCTCCCCAAGAAGGCGCGATCGCTGTGGCGTCGTTTCTGGTTCTACGCCAAGGAGTACACTCCCCGGGCGAGGTATGCATTCCCCAATACAGTCCCGAGCCGAGCGTCCCGCGGCGCCTCAATGTCCGGTCGCTGCCGCGCGAGCAGGAGAAGGTGGTGAAGGATATGCGCCAAGCGATCCAGGCGCTAAAAGATGACGGCCTGACGGCGGTCGACATGTACAACTGTTGGCTTGGCCGGCGGCTGATCCCCCTGCGGTGCCGAGCTCACCCCATGTGGAAGTACCAGGGACAGAACGACCGCACCCGGTCGACGGCGACCGAGTGGGACGAGGGCGAGTACCGGAAGGCGCTCGCTAAGATCACCACTGCCACCTTTACTTCCTTCGAGGACGGCTTGCAGCCCTACACCGAAGACACCCCAGCGCCTCAGGTGATGCTTCGCATGGCGACTTCGCACGGCTTAGCCGCGCTTCTTCCTTTCTGACTTGTTCCTTTGATTCGATTGCAGCGTTGGCAGAAGATCGCGGACCACCTCCCTCCTCTCGCCGGAAAGGAACCACCGGAGATGACCGAAGGCGAGGAGGAAGAGGTCGACGAGGAGGAGGAGCGCACCGAGTCGGACTCGGAGGCGCGGGACTTCATCAGACTCCCGCGCGGGTCGAAGAGGGGTGCCGAGTCCTCGTCCCAGGGCGCGGCTGAAGAGGAGGCGACCTCCCGTCCGGAGGACAAGGCGGAGCCCTCCAAGGAAGGGGCCGAGCCGCTATCGAAGCGACTGCGCCCCACTCTCCTGGAAGGGTCCATGAGGCTTCAGCGTCCCTTGAAGGACGCGATCGATGCGGGAGCTCGGGCCGGACCGGGCGTAAAAGCGATGCCCACGGTGCCGTAAGTATTGCTCGTCGACTAGATCCGGCCTGCGCCGGGACGGAGTGGCGACTCACCTCGCCTCTCTGTAGGTCCAAGAAGAAGACCTTGGCGAAGCCGCCCGCGGCCGGGGTGGCGGCCACGAGGGCGGCCGAGGCAAAGAAGAAAGCCGCGGAGAGGAAGGCGGCGCCGTCCGACCTTGGGGGTGCGGGGTCGGCTCCAGAAGAGCCCGCCGCCGGGAGTCAAGCGGAGAAGGAGAGCACTAGCCACGTCGAGCCCACCGCCAACGTTTTCCTCTACCCAGCATGGCTCGCGGGGGCATGGCGAGTGCGGCGACGGGTCCGGACGTTGCTCCGCTGTGGTGGAGGAGGAGTCGACCGACATTGGATCGACCGAGGGCAGAAGGCACCCGAAGTTGAAGAGGACATCGTCGAGGAGGGCGGCCTGTCGGAGCCAGAAAGAGCGCCGGTCCAAGGCCGCCGGGGACCGCGCCCGCCCGGTGACACCGACACGCGGACGGGCGAGGTTCCGTCGACTGAGGCGGTGATGCGAGCGGACGGGGCGACCGAGTCGCGTCATCCGCCGCCGTCTTCATTGACCTTCACCGAGCTCCACACGGCGCTTGGCGAGGCGCATGTGGTAAGTGTCGCTGAACACGTGGCCTAGTCACCCCCGGTCCCCGAGGGTCGACTTGGTGCGAAAGGGCGAGTCGAGTCTCTATTGCTTTTTGTTTGTTGACCTTGGCATTTTTGTTTGGTTTCCGTAGGCGGAGATTAAGCGGCTGACCGCGCTTGTGGAGGAGGCGGCGCAGAAGAACCGGAAGCTGATTGCCCTGGGCAGTAAGTCATGCCCACTCGCCGTCCTCATTCAGTGTCACTGGCCCGGGCGTTCGTTCTCACCGTTTCCTTTTCTTGTAGCAGAGGCGCAGGCAAAGGCTCTTGCCGAGGCTCGGGAAGGGTTCGTCAAGGAGTCCTTCTACCGTGAAGCCGAGTTCCGGGCGCAGCAGGCCGAAGAGGCCCGGAAAAGGGCGAAAGCGGAGGTGGCGGAATTGACGAAGGTCCTGGAGCAGAAGGGCCGGGAGCTGGAGGACGTCATCACCGAATACAAGGTGAAGCTGGAGGCCGCGATCGATGCGCGGGACTCTGCACGTGGGGCTGCCGCGTCTCTGCGGGAGGAGGTGGCGGCCTTGAAGCAGCAGCACGCCAAAGAACTTGCTGCGGAGAAGGAGGCGTCCGAGGGCATCGTCCTGGCGGTGCAGGCCGAGAAGACCAACTTCGAGGCTTTCGTCGAGGAGATGTCGCGGCAGATTCTTGGTAAGTTCTTGTTGTCGCACTTCTTGTTGTAGTTGCCGGCGGTTTGAGTATCTGAACACGGCGAGTCGGCCTCGGGGGTCAGTCCCCGAGCGTGGCGAGTTGGCCTCGGGGGCCAGTCCCTGAGCGTGGCGAGTCGGTCTCGGGGGCCAGTCCCCGAGCGTGGCGAGTCGGCCTCGGGGGCCAGTCCCCGGGCGTGGCGAGTCGGCCTCGGGGGCCAGTCCCCGAGCGTGGCGAATCGGCGTTGAAGGGGAAGTTCTCATTTTTCCCTTTTCCTTGTGTTGTTGACTGCAGGTACGTGCGACTTCGTGGAGACGGCGACTCCACGGGAATGCCTGTCGACCGCGACCGCGCGTATCATCGCCTGCGCGGGGGAGATACTTGCCGCGCTCCGGTGCACGAGCCCGCGGGAGGTGATTCCGCGGGACACGCCATCCGTCTTCAAGGCCGTGTCCAACATTCCGGCTGTTGTTGGCGGCCGTCGCTCTTCCTGCCGCGTTGGCATTACCATGGCTACGAGCATGGTGCCGGCGCATTACTACGAAGGGTTCGACGTGGAGGAGGTCACCGCTGGCTTCCCCTCGGAGGCCGGGGAGTTCGATGTTGCCGAAGTGCTGCGGCTGATGGATGCGGTGCGCCCCTTCGCCCGACCGAGTGCGCGACCGCGGACTTGGAGACTCATATCCCCAGCCAAGCGGCTCCTGGTGACGCGGAGAAGGAGCCGGGCCCGGTGGACTACCCCGCGGAGCGCCTCTTCCATGCTGCTGCCGCCGGCTCGCTGTCTACATATCCGGTCGTGGTGTACACGCCGAAATTTCGTCACGGCGATGACGGCGTCGAGCCTGTCGTAGAGGGGGCTCCGGGGTCGTCCTCGTAGTTTCCTGAGTACCTGTGTAAGAAGTAGCTAGATTTCCCGCGAGCGGGTGTTAGTTGTAAATAGAATGATGACTTTTGCTTAAATGTGATTCGGTGGTTGCTTTTGCATTATTTGAGACGGCGATGCATTGGAGTTGGTTCCGACTATCCATGGCCTTCAGGTCAGTCGCCTTGCGACCCCAATGAAGGCTATCGACTTGACTGTTTTCCTTTTCGAGCTGGGCGTCCCCGATCGCGATGCGTAGTCATTATAGTACGAATAGCAGCCTCATGGGTGGAGTAGTGGTGTGGTGTAGTTTGCGCTGTTCGGATGTAGCGCGCCACTGCGTCGTGGCTCGGTGAGCCGATCGCTAGGCGACTCCAAAGGGGATCATTGCGGGCGTATTTTCCTTGGCGAGCCGCGGGTCCGTTTTGCGGGGTCCCTAGTCGAAGTACTTAGCCACGCAATTCGCCAACCTAAGGTAGAGGAGGGCATTGGTGTGCTTTATAACGTAGCACAAGGCGGTCGCCGAGGCCCGTGGGGCTGGCCGAGCGTGCGGCCCTGCTTGTGGGTTCCGATCGCCGTTTTCACCCGATGGCGTGAGAGATGGTGGGTGACCGGGCCTGGTGTTGCGCCTCGGTCACGCCGCCATCCCGTGTTAGCCCGGCTACTTGGCCGATCGTGGACTTCTCTCTTCCGGCAGCGGCGACCGGAGGTCTCTCAGTTCCTAGTCGCTTGTCGCGGCGACTAAGCCGGTATGTCCCGGGATGAGAGATGACGATATTTGGCGGGTGAAGGAGAGGTAGTCGGAGCTTGAGATCAAAAAATGGTCGGCGATTTTTATTACCCTCTGAATTTTCGGATTACATTTTTCCCTTAGGTATAGAACCGCCGGAGGAGGTTGATGTTCCGAGGGCGCTCCACCTCTTTAGTGAGCGGCTCGCCTTTGTCGTCCTTGCGGACGTCGATGAGGTAGTAGGAGTCGTTGCCGAGTACGCGGCTGACGGCGAATGGTCCTTCCCAGGGCGGGGACAGCTTGTGCATCCCTTTCTTGTCCTGGATTAGCCGGAGTACCAGATCGCCGACTTGGAAGGAGCGACTCCGAACGCGGCGGCTTGTGGTAGCGACGGAGGTCCTGCTGGTAAATGGCGGTTACGGAGAGTGCGAGGTCTCGGCCTCGTCGAGGAGATCGATGTCATCTTGGCGAGCTCGCTCGTTGTCTTCTTCGGCGTAATTGGCGACCCGAGGTGAGTCGTAGGCGATGTCCGTGGGCATGACGGCTTCGGCGCCATATACCAGGAAGAAAGGCGTGAAGCCGGTTGACCTGTTAGGCGTTGTGCGGATGCCCCATAGTGCGAAGAGAGCTCCTCTGCCCAGCAGCCGGCTGCGCGCTCTAGGGGCACGACCAGGCGTGGTTTGAGTCCGTGCGGGATGCTGCGGTTTGCTCTTTCTCGCTTGGCCGTTCGACTCGGGGTGGGCGGCGAGGCGAGATCGAGTCGGATGCCCTTTTCTTCGCAAAAGTCAGCCATCTCCCCTTTGGCGAAGTTGGTGCCGTTGTCGGTTATGATACTGTGAGGGTAGCCGTACCGATAGATGAGCTCGCGTAGGAACTTTGTGGCCGTCTTCCCGTCGCACTTCTTTATGGGCTTTGCTTCCACCCATTTGGTGAACTTGTCCACCGCTACCAGGAGGTGAGTATATCCGCCGGGGGCCGTTTTGAATTTTCCCACCATGTCCATGCCCCATACGGCGAAGGGCCAGGTGAGGGGGATGGTCTTCAATGCCGATCCTGGCATGTGCGGCGGCTTGCATGCTTTTGGCACCCGGCGCATGAACGGACAAGGGCGATTGCGTCTTCGTGGGCTGTTTGACAGTAGAAGCCGTGACGAAAGGCCTTGGCGACGATTGACCGCGCGCTGCGTGGTGGCCGCAGTCCCTGCGTGGATGTCGCGCAGAATGTTGCGCCCTTCCGCCGTGGTGACGCATCGTTGGAACACTCCCGAGACACTGCGCTTGTATAGCTCATTGTTGATGATGGTGAAGGACTTGCATCTGCGCACGATGGCGCGTGCTTTGGTTTCATCCATCGGCAGTGCCTGGCTCTCGAGGTAGCTTATGTATGGCTCGGTCCAATCGGTGCTGTCGACGGCGAGTGCGACTAAGGCGGAGTCGGGAGCAGGTGGCTCGGCAATGTCCAGCTCGCGCGGTGCGCGCACCGAGGGGTGGCTGAGGATGTCCAGGACGACGCCCGGAGGAGGTTGAAGTCGCTTGGACCCGATTCTGGCTAGCGCGTCGGCTTCTTCGTTCTTGCGCCTGTCAACCCACTCGACGACGTGACCGGCGAAGCTAGCGCCGGCTTGGTCGACGGCGCGTTTGTATGCGATCATGTTGGCGTCTGTGGCGTCGCAGGTGCCGGAAGTTTGGCTGGCGACTAGGTCGGAATCGCCGAGGCAGCGCAGCCGTGTTGCGCCCATCTCTTTTGCGACTCGCATGCCGTGCAGGAGCGCCTCGTACTCGGCCATGTTGTTGGTGCATGGCTCGAATCTGAGTTGCAGGACGTACTTCACTGTGTCGCCCTTTGGTGATGTGAGGACGACTCCCGCGCCTGCTCCTTCGAGGTTTTTAGAACCGTCGAAGTGCAACGTCCAATGTTTGAGGTCCGCGGGGGAGCTTGGCTGCTGGGCCTCTTCCCAGTCGGCGAGGAAGTCGGCGAGTGCTTGAGATTTGATGGCGTGGCGTGACTCGTAGGTGATGTTGTGGACGCCGAGCTCGACTGCCCACTTGGCGATCCGGCCAGTTGCGTCGCGGTTGCGGATGATGTCGGCGAGTGGTGTTGAGGCGACTACCTTGATGGGGTGCTCGTGGAAGTAAGGGGCCAGTCGCCGCTGGGCCCTGAGGACGGCGTACACCAGCTTCTGGTAGTGTGGATACCGTTGCTTGGATTCGATTAAGGCTTCGCTGATGTAGTAGACCGGGCGTTGTACCAGTTGCTCCCTTCCTTCCTCCTTCCGTTCGACGACCATGACTGCACTTATAGCGCGGTTCGACGCGGCGACGTATAGGAGCATGGTTTCTTTTGGCAGCGGGGCCGCGAGGATAGGGGCATTCGAGAGGGCGTGCTGGAGTTCCTCTAGGGCCCGCTGCGCCTCGTCTGTCCACCGGAATGATTCCGACTTCTTGAGCAAGCGGTATAGTGGCATGGCCTTGTCTCCGAGCCGGGGTATGAAGCGACTGAGGGCGGCGACTCGACCGGCGAGTTTTTGCGCGTCGACTAGGCATGCTGGCTGCTTGGTGCGCATGACCGCCGGTGTCTTCTCCGGGTTAGGTTCGATGCCTCGCTTGGAGACGACGTAGCCTAGCAGCTGTCCCGATGGAACCCGAAGGTGCACTTCAAAGGGTTGAGCTTGATCTTGTACCGCCGTAAGTTGGCGAATGTTTCGGCGAGGTCGCTGACGAGGTCGGTCTGTCGAGTCGATTTGACCACCACATCGTCGATGTAGACATGCACGTTGCGGCCGATCTGGCTTCCTAAGCAGCTGTTCATGCACCGCTGGTACGTTGCTCCGGCGTTCTTGAGGCCGAAGGTCATGGACGTGTAGCAGTAGGCGCCTAGGGGTGTGATGAATGCAGTCTTCTCTTGGTCTTCCTTGGCCATCTTTATTTGATTGTACCCGGAGTATGCATCAAGGAAGCATAGCGACTCGGACCCGCGATCGCGTCGATAATCCTGGTCGATTCGCGGTAGGACGAATGGGTCCTTGGGGCACGCGCTGTTGAGGCTTGTGTAATCGATACACATTCGCCACGTCTTGTTCTTCTTTAGCACTAGGACTGGGTTTGCCAGCCATTTCGGGTGCTTGATTTCTATGATGAAGCCGGCAGCGAGCAGCCGGTTTACTTCTTCGGCGATTGCGCGTCGCCGTTCTTCTCCCACAGGCGCATTGCCTGCCTAACGGGTCGCGCGGTGGGATCGACATGTAATTTGTGCTCAGCAAGTTCTCTCGGGACACCTGGCATGTCAGATGGTTTCCATGCAAAGATATCTCGATTCTCACGGAGGAACTTGATGAGCGCGCTTTCCTATTGGGCGGACAGGCCCGTCCCAATGGTAACTTGCCTACTTGGATCGTTTTCTACAAGATCTACTTGGCGGGTGCCTGCTGCGGCCTTGAAGGTTGCTGCGGACGAGTCGAGCTCGGTTGGCTTCTCCAGGATGGCGGGGTCGTTGCGGTCGACTGGGTACTTGGCGAGCTCGGCGGAGTTGTCTTGTTCGTCGGCGATGACGGCGTCGGCGAGCTTGGCGCTGTCGTCCTCACATTCCAATGCCATCTCCGGGTCGCCATGGACGGTGATGACGCCTCGAGGCCCTGGCATCTTCATCATGTTGTACGCGTAGTGTGGGGTCGCCATGAAGCGGGCGAACGCTTGTCGGCCGAGTACGCAATGGTAAGAGCTTTTGAAGTTCACCACCTCGAACGTTATCCGCTCGGTACGGTAGTTCACGGGCGTGCCGAAGGTGACTGGCAGCGTCACCTTGCCGATCGGGAAGGCCTTCCGCCCGGGGACGATGCCGTGGAACGTGACCTTGGTGTTCTCAAGGCGTGAGTCCGGCAGGCCAAGCCGCTGGAAGGTGTCGTAGTACATGATGTTGATGGAGCTTCCCCCGTCCATCAGGGGTTTTGGTAGCCAGTAGTCGGCGACCTTGGGCCTGACGACTAGCGCCACTCGCCCGGGGTACTCGATGCGGGGGGCGTGATCTTCGCGGCTCCAGGTAATGCTTTGCTCGGACCAGTTGAGCCACCGGGGTACGTCGGAAAGTATGACTGCGTGTACCGCCACTGCCCTTGCGAGGACCTTCCTGTCCCGCCTGTCGCCGACCCCGGTGAAGGTGTGGAGCGAGCCGGCGCTGCGACCGAAGCCCTCTCCCTTGTGCTGGTCTTGGTCCTTGGCGCGCTCCTTGTGCTGGTTGCCGCCGTCGTTTTCCTTGGCGCGGCGAGCTCTTTCTATCTGCTTCAGGGAGTAGCAATTTCCCGTCGTGTGGTTGGCGGGCTTGCCCTCCTTGCTGTGATAGATGCATGGTGCGTCTAGGAGGCTGCGGGCGTCGAAGCGCTTGGGCTGAGGCCGATCCTCCCGAGGTGGACGAGTGTCGCGCCGAAACGATTTTGGCTCGCGCTGCTCGTAATCGGTGGTAGCAACTAGCTCGTTGTGTCCTCCCTCTCCGCGGCGCTTGCCGTTGTTGGACCGGCCGGCGAAACGGTAGTCGCCACGCCGAGGCTCCGTGTGCGCAGGGCGGCGATTGCGTCGTTGACCGTACTCGTCGTCCGAGTCGACTGTAGGGTCTTCATCGGCGTAGCGGGTGGCGATGTCGAAGAGCTCGGAGATTGAGATATTGTCCCTGCTGACGCGACGGAGCTTGGCGCTTAGTGGTTCGTACCGGCAGCAGCGTCGGAAGCAGTAGATTGCCGTGTCCGTGCTGATGCCGCTGGAGGTCGTCCACATGTCCTGCCAGCGCTGCACCCACCGGCGGGTCGACTCGCGCGGGCCTTGGACGCAGCGATCTAGGTCTTCTATGGTTGTGGCACGGGTGTATGCGCTGGCGAAGTGCTGGATGAACGCGGCGCGGGCTTCTTCCCAGGAGTCGATGCTGTTGACGGTGAGGGTGTTGAACCAATGGCGATTGACGCCGTCCATCATGAGGGGCAGGTATCGCGCTGCGAGTAACTCGGAGTGGCCCTGGATCCCCATTGCCATGGCGTACGAGTCGATCCAGACAGTGGGGTCAATGCTTGTATCGTACTTCTCGATGTCGCGGGGTCCTTTGAACCCCACAGGGTACGGCTCGCCTCTAATCATCGGCCCGAAGCAAGCGGGGCCGATTCGGGTGAACGCGCTCGGCGGGGCTTCATCGGCGTGGCGGTCGTTCAATCGATTGCGCGCCCGCCATTCTTGGTCGTTGACGATGTGGGTTCGGGCGTCGACTGGCTGCCCGTTAGCGGCGACCATCACCCGCGCGGGGCGCGGCTCGACTCGGTTGTTAGACGAGTGGGCCGCGCGCGGTGCTGGCGGCGGGCCGTTGTTGGCGTTGACGATTGCGCGGTTTGCCGCGTCTGACGACGCCGCGCGACTGGCGGATGTGCGCGAATAGAGTCGCCCCTGCGAGTCGGCTGCGGCGTGCTGCTGCTCCAATGCCTTGGCTACCAACGCCTTGGCGTCTTTGGACGAGGATCGCGCCGTCTCCCGTTTCGGGGATTCTTGCGAGGACGGCCTGCGCAGCTGCCACGTTGTCGGCTGGAGACGAGTGCAGTGGTAGGCCGTTGGCGTCGACCTCTGCCCGAGGAACTTCGGGTGGTGGTGGTGGGGGTGGCGGTGGTGCTCCGCGCGCTGCTCTATCTGCAGCAGCCCGACTTCCTTCCGGGATGTCAGGGTTTTGGACTCGGGCGACCCGGATTTCTCCGTCCGGGTCGTCGAAGTTAAGGCGTGCGCTGGGAAAGTCGCTCGCGCGGGCGCGCTCCATGCGCCGGCGGTTTCGCTGCTGACGATAGTGGGACACGGCCCTTACTTCATCTTGCTCGAGGCGGAATTTCTGCCTTTCGGCGAGCTCCTTTTTCCTCTGCTCCTCGAGGGCCGCCCGGTGCGCCTCGATCTCGGTCGCGGTGGCGGTTGCGGGGAGGGGAGTGGTGAAGGCGTCGACTGGGATCTCTCCTTCACCCCCTGCCATGAAGACTGCGGTCGGGTAGCGGTAACGCGGGGCCTCGACAGAGTCCGAGTCGTAATCGCTGCCGAAGAGGGAGAGGATGGAGTCGTCCTCGAAGCCACCTTCGAAGTCGCTCGGGTGGGAGACCAGGGAGATAGAGTCCTTGGTCGATGCTGTGGCGATGGAGCGGGCAGTCGGGGACGCAGCGGTGGATCCCGCAACCGACGTTGTAGCGATGATGTCGGTGAAGTCGGCGTCGATCGCAGCGATGATGGATTTGATGGCCGGGATGGTGTCGGCGGAATCGGCGACTGGAGCGGTGTCGGCGGAGTCGGTGGCTGCCGAGGCAACGGTGGAGTTAGCGGTCGGTGCCACGACCGCCGACTCGGCATCGTCTCCCAGGGCCGCCTCAGCCTCCGCGTATACCTCGCCGGTGACCGGGCGAGTAGCGGTGAGGAGCTGCCCGGGCGCGAAGGGGTCGTGTGAGCGACTGGGGCGAGGCTCAGAGGGATCGCTGACGCCGGCGAGCCCAACGAAGAGGTTGATGGAGCCGATCGGCACCATCCAGGCGTGTGTGAGAGGTGACGAGGCGGGCCGGTAGGTGCTTGGCTGGATGTGGAAGAAATTGCCGGTGGCGATCATCCTGCCGGAAGCAACCGGCCGCCGAACTGGCGAGTAGGGCCTCGCCGTAGCTCGAAGGCTTGATGTCCCATGCCCCACGGTGGGCGCCACTGTCGTGGATGTAACCACGGCAGATGCTACGAGGGTAGCACTTCATTGATGCGAGGGAAGGGAACATTGCCATCTACGGGTCGAGGTGCAAGAGACGCAAGGGTTTTACCCAGGTTCAGCCCCTCCGGAGAGTAAAAGGCCTACGTCCTGCTAGATCTTTATTGCTCAGTGGAGAATTACAATGGGGGGGCTCAGTCGGCGGCTACGCCGAGAGCTTACAGGGGGAGATTGGATCTCGAGTAAGGTGTCCTCTAGGGTTTAAGCTCGGGGGTTTATATAAGCACCCCCGGCCTAGGGTTACATGGAGATAACTCCGAATCATATCAGTTGCTACTAATCCGGGATCCGCTATCCCTCTCGCAAGTAATCTTCTTGTCCAGCCGTGTGGACCTCCTCCTTGGGATCACGGCCCAGTCGCCTTAGGGCCCAGTCGCTTAGGCGACTGGCGATCCACCCAAGCCTCTATCTTCATGGCGACTGGGACTGGCGACCCACCCCCTATGGGCATATCCCCATCATCATCGAAGGAGGAGCATATAGAATCAAGGACAAGAAGTCAGGGGCTCCCGAGAAAAACCCCTGGAACGTGGCACAGCTAAGGCGTTTTTACGCCTAGTGTCGAAATATAGTCCTTCTTGTAAAGATACAATGTACTGAAACGCCCGCGAGTTTTCAGACGCGCTCTTTTCCTTTTTCGGGGCACCGAGTGGGGCCGGAAAAGGTTTTTAATGAGGCGGGCTCGCGGTGCTGCAATATAGTAAAGATAGTTGAGATATATATTTCTTCGACAGGCTCGGGGGCTCATGCCTTCAACTTAAAATAATCTTGAAAATATTTCGCCTTGGTACAAAGTACCTCGTGAAACAAATCAAGATACGAGATAGCGATCAAGCAAGACACGGGGGCTCGTACCCGCATACATAGCGTAATCAATAAAGATAGTTGAGATATACATTTCTTCGGCAGGCTCGGGGGCTTACGCCTTAGACTTGCAAAAACATACTCCCGACAATATTTCGCCATGGTGCACAAACACCTAGCAAAATAAGACCAAGATACAAGATTGCAATCAATAAAAATAAGGCACGGGGGCTCGTACCCGCAAAATATAGTATGCTCCATACAATTTAGACGCTTTGGTTTAAAAACCTCGCGCATACAATAAATAAAGTCGACACCAAGACACTTGGGATCTCAACGAGGAAAAAATAGTTTATCGACTGTACAATATAGAACATGACTACAATATACAAGAAACAATTCTTGAGGAAAAATTCAAAGAAAAAAAGAAGTCAGCGATGGCCTAGTATATTATCTATGCTCATCCGATTTGAAGAACGAGTGCCATGGTCAGCGTAGCTGCCTTTCACGAAGAAATCAGACTCAATCCGAAGAAGTTCGTCCATCATAGCTTCAGCTACAGGGGTTACATAATCATCGATCTTGCTAATATCCCTTTTCTTTTTCGCCACCTTCGCCAAGCACTTGGGGATAATTTGGTTCATATCAAACTTCGGATGGCAGATTTTGATTATGATCATAGCAAACCTAGCACCAGCACAGAGCTGTGCCCGAATAAAGTCATGGATCTTCGGGGCATCCCTAAACTTCTCCATCAAGCCAAGAAGAGTATCGGGTGTTTCGTTCCGAGGAAACAATGTTTTATAAACCAACGACAAGGTTCTGGTACAGGAATCCAGGAAATCGCGAACCTGATAGGCGCGGTCTTGAAATCTGACAATCTGTCGGGTCCTTTCTGGAGTAGCCCAGAACAAACAGCCATGGTCAAGGGAGAGATTGATAAGCAAGTTGGTCCTCGTGTTTACTCTATCATCTTCAGCAGCAGCATCGAGAAAGGAACCTATTTAACGACAGCATGAAGATCGCAAAAAAAAGGGATACAGCAAACAGAGAGAAGGAGCTTTTGTTCAAAGTGAAATACCAGATATATCGGCAGCGGCTTCATTCATCAACTCAAGCATGGAATTCTCTCGAGAAGCTGCTTTTTCAGCTTCAGAAACGGCAGCATCCCTGGCAGCTATGGCCTCTTTGGCTTGTTGGAGAGCAATTTTCTCTCTTTCAGACGCTTTTCGAGATTGTTCCATCATTGCCAAAGTTTGTTTTTTCATGGATTGAAGTTATTGTCGAAGTTCTTGCAAATCTTGCGACAAATGTTTGCTTGAAGAACCTTCGATGAGGTTATCATTGACTAGTGCTTTCCTCGAAAATGAAGAAGCAGGCGAAGTTTCGGCAGAACAAGGGTTGGTGGAGTAGTTGTCAAATATTAACTGGAAAAGAAAGTCTCAGGATCAATAATGGTGCAAGGTAGAATTTTATTGATCTTCAAGAGATTTACATAGATATTACAGAAGGAGTTCTCCAAAAGGACTACTAAGGTAACTGTCGCCAAAGCTAACATGGCGACAATAAGCAAAAGAAACAGAAAAAACAAAGAAAGAAAAAGAAGAGGCATTCAACTAGACCTCCGGCCTTGATGAGCTAGGAGTTGAAGATGGCTTGATCCCGAGATAGGCCAGGATTTTCTTCGTGTTGGGTTTGGCTGCCTTGATCAAAGATCGCCATTTTGCTTGCTCTATCTGTTCGGTGTCGCCAACTTTCATCCAGTCAACAGTTTGTTGGCTGTCCGCGACCAAGGCAACAGTGCTTTCGACAGCAATCTTCATGTTCTCCTGGCGCATCTTCAGTCCAAGATCTTCGGGTGGATTGAAGTCCTTGGCAAGAGCAAGGAAAGTCTTAGGCTCCTCTTTCTTCGGGAAGAAGTAGGGGAACAGCCTTGATAATCCTGCGTCAGCATGCTCCATGCCTTTGCGAACTTCGGTTCCATGAAACTCCAGGAAAGAGAGCGCGTCAAGGAGAGGATCATTATCGGGATCTTCAAGCTCAAAGTCTTGGTTTGTTTTACCTGCCGCAGAAAACATATGTTGGTCGATAGCAAGCAAGGAAAATCAAGACTACAAAAGATAGAAGGGATCGACAAAATTACCAAGGAAGCGCCGATTTTGCGTGGTCAAACGCTTGATGATCGCCTTTTCACGAATAGCCTGGGCGGCCTTGTGCTCATTCAAAGCAGTTTCGGCGTCATCAAGTCTTTTTTGCAGATTTTCGACACCAACAGCTTTGGCCTTGGCCTCCTCAGCCTCTGCTTTAGCTTTGCTAGCGTCAAGTTCAGCTTTCTTGCGAGCTGTTTCACTTTGCTCCAGTTTCTGAGCAAGAGTGTCGGCAAGTTTGTTGGCTTCTGCAAGTTTTTCTACCAAAATAGTAAAGAATCGTCAAAATTGCGACAAAACAGGAGCAAGAAGTTATAAACAAGGGTCATTAAAAAGTTATTACCTTCAGTTTTGCTGGCATATTCACGATACCCAACGAATTGGGCACCGATACGAACAAGCTCTTGGATCATAGGCTGTCAAAGAAGGACAAAGAAAGAAAACGTCGGTATGAGAAAATATGAAGGCATAAGGAAGCAAACAGAGGAAATATAGATAGTAACAAGCAAATTAAGAACTTACATCATCCAAGAGAGTATTGGAGGAGCTACCCAATTGGAGGGTAGGCTCCACGATCGTTTCCACCCTTGTCCTTTTTGGTGAAGGGACAAGAGGGCTTGAAGGAGGAGTAGGAGCGCCAACGTTCAGTTGAGGAGGCGAGGATTCCTCTCCTTCAATTGGCGTCTCCGAAACAATTAAAGTATGTGACGTACTCGTTCGAGCAGCCACATCGCGAGTTGGTACTTCTCCCTCATCATCACTATGATTAAAAGACGACAGCATAAAAAGCAAGATAGACAAAATTCTTCGAGTACAAAAAAAATAAGGGGAAATAAAGGTGACTTACAAGCTGATGAGGGATTCAAGATATGGATCGTAAGTTGCCTTCTGACGTGAAGGACCAACTTCTTCGGCTTTGGAGGCGTTGGAATCTCCGGCACCATTCCTTTTCCTTTTGTTCCTTGGAGAAACCGCGGGAGGAGGAGATTGTGCCGATGTAGTGCCCTCGGAGGCAGCTTCCTTTTCAGAAGATCCCGCAGATTTTAGAGAATCCACGGGTTCATTCATAAAAGAGGGAGCATCTTGGTTGTCATCGGTGACAATGGCCCTTTCATCGACTTCTCCACCTTCAGGAAGGGGAGGAAGCGAGACAAGATTTGGATGGTTCTATACAAAAAGCAGGAGAAGATGTCAAAAAGCAGGGAAATAAAAAAAAAGTAAGACAGCAAAGCAATAGCAAATCAAGCGACAAAGTTTACCTTGGGAAGTGGATTGGTGGCGCTGAATGGTTTTACACGACAAGAAGAAGGGACAGGATCTTTTTTGCTGAGAGACGAGATTTTTCGGACAAGTTTTTCTAAATCCTTGACCTCTAAATCCGCTGACAACCGATATGCGTCCTTGTCGCCAGCATATTCCCAGAGAAGGTGTTTGCGAGCCTGAAGCGGCTGCACTCTGGTTCTAAGAAAGTATGCCGTGATTTGGATACCTGATAACTCTTTGCCGCGAGTATTTTGCAACTCATGGATGCGAGTCATCAGGGTTTCTGTCGCTATTTTTTCTTCTTCGGTAGCCTCTGCGTCCCAGGAGCGGCGGCGAAGAATTTTCTCGGCACCATCAAAAGGAGGGATGTTATCTTCAGCACACCCATGGTTCTCCTCTTGAATATACAACCACTTCTTGCGCCACCCTTGAACTGAGTCAGGGAGTTTGACGTCGAAGTAATCAACGGTGGGGCGAACGGAAATTACAACGCCGCCTATATTATAGGCGACATTTGGAGAGCCATTGCGGCGACAAAAGAAAATGCGCTTCCAGAGCGCCCAGTTAGGCTGGACGCCAAGGAAGGCTTCGCAGAGGGAGATGAAAATAGAAATATGGAGGATAGAATTGGGCGTCAGGTGGTGAAGTTGCAGACCATAAACAAAGAGCAGTCCGCGGAGAAAAGGATGAATGGGGGCGGAGAGACCGCGGATGAGGTGGTCGATAAAACTTACCCGATACCCCATTGGAGGGGTTGGGTAGCTTTCTTCACTAGGGAAGCACAGCGCTTTGGGCTGCTTGTTGATCCCCAGCTTCTTCAGGAGATTGATGTCCTGAGTGGAAATCTTGGACCTTTCCCACTCCGCGCTTCCCAGATCTACGGCAGCCATTGACGACTCCGGCGTGCTGTGTCTGATCAACCGACGAGGTGGCATCAACAATGGCGCGGGAATACAGCTAGGAAGGGATGAGCTCTGGGAGTTATGGGGCGCAGGAGGAAGTTTTGCAGATGAAAGCAGGGGAACGGCGTGAGCGGAAGTGCTCGAGGAAGAAGAAGGAGATCTTATATAGAGGTGCGGTGAAGCGGCGGACCGTTGGATGGAAAAAGTGTGCGGCAGATGATAACCACGTGGAGACAAGGGTAAAACAGTATTTTAACATTGAGAAGTTACGGTACGTGCGCCTGGAAAAGCGGAGGACGTGTGTCCCCCACCTGCACGACGTGTCAACATAATGGTTACTTTGGGCCCGCAAGGCAGCGGGAGAAAACTTCTCGCGATTTTCAGACTCGAAATCGTGGCTATCGTCAGCAATAACGTCACCTTTGCAGGGAAAAATTCGCCTCAAAAGTTTCATAAAAAAGGCGACATGGAAAAATATTGATGAGCCTTTGATCAAATACAAGTTTTTGATCAAATGCTCGGGGGCTACTTTGAAAGAAGTAAATTTCGAGTATGACAATATAGAATTTGTGGGAGCCTATGATCAAACGCAAGCGTTTGTTCATAGCCTCGGGGGCTACTCCCATCGGGAGCGCTGTTCGCGCACCCGATATATATAAAAAAAAAGAAGAAGAAGAAGAAGAAAAGTTCGAGAAGAAATGACAATATAGCGACACGATGCAATAAAGTGTTGAGCCTACAACCAAGCACAAGTCCTTGGCTGTAGCCTCGGGGGCTACTCCCATCGGGAGCGCTGTTCGCGCACCCGAGAAATTATGAAAACTTCGGGAGATAAAAGAAAATATAGCGGCATAAGGCGTGGAGCCTACAACCAAGTACAAGTCCTTGGCTGTAGCCTCGGGGGCTACTCCCATCGGGAACGCTGCTCGCGTACCCGATGAAATCATAAAAAAGAAAGAAAGAGAAAAAGAAAGATAGCAGGGCAAAAGAGTATATTTCGAGTTATAAATAACTCTGCATATACTCCCATCGGGAGAGCAATATAAGTCATCCTTGACTCAATAAAATGTGCCATTCCAATAGCCGAATAAGCACTCGACAATATATTCTCAGAACGCCAAAAGTTGCGATCAATTTCTGAATGCCGCAAATTTGCGAAGGTAAGACCCCAGATCCGTTCTGTGTGGCGTGGCTCCGTCTCTGACGTCGGTTCGCTACTTTTATCCGTATCAACAGATACGAAGAAAAATCCTAACGGACGCGTTAGGTACCCGATAAATTTGATTGGGACTCGACAGAATGGTAAGACCTTAAGCGGCACCTGTCGAAGTTTACACCAGTATCCCGAGATCATGTCCAGGGACGTGATCTTGAAGTAGGTTTTTGCGGATTGCCACTAGAGCAGTTAACTAGTACCTGATCCATCAGATGAACTAGCCCCAACTACCATTATCCCTGTGCAATATAGAAATTTATGTGAAGAAATATAGAGAAGTTGAAGTTGTCAAATAAAAATAAACAGTGGAGATTTTCCCTGACTCTACGATTCAAGCAAAATCTCGGGGGCTACTGACATAGGCATCCCCAATGGGCTTGCCAAAGATAGTACCCGGGGTTTACTGAAGGCCCACTACCCGAAGAATAAGAAGATTCGGAAGCCCAAGATATTATTAAGGAAAGCTAGAGTTGTAATAGGAAGTGTTATTTGTAATCTTGCGGGATGAGTTAGAAACCTTCCCGGACTCTGTAACTTGTACAAACACGAATCCCTCGGCTCCGCCTCCTATATAAGGAGGAGTCGAGGGACGAAGAAAGGATCGAATCATTGTTTTAGCAAACCCTAGTTTTTACTTCGTCGAGTACTTTTCGGCTGAAACCTTCGAGATCTACTTGCCCTCTACATCCAACAAAACCCTAGTCTACTACTTGTAGGCATTGACAAGTTGATACCTTGTCAATGAGGATATCCAGGCCTGGTACACTAGGACGGCCATTGATATGATGAATAAGTCTAAGGTTGTACCAGTATTTTTCATAGTCTTGTTATTAGGAAATAATAATGTAGCCAGGTCATGTTGTGGGCCAAATTAGGGTTATTAGAGTGTCTGTTGGGTTTAGGCCTGTCCAACCCAACTAGAGCTAGGCCCATAGTGGGGCGCCCCAGCCCAATAGGGGCTGGCCGGCCACCTTCCACCTCATATAATGAGGTGGGGCGGTGATACGTCTCCGACGTATCGATAATTTCTTATGTTCCATGCCACATTATTGATGATATCTACATGTTTTATGCACACTTTATGTCATATTCGTGCATTTTCCGGCACTAACCTATTAACAAGATGCCGAAGAGCCCGTTGCTGTTTTCTGCTGTTTTTGGTTTCAGAAATCCTAGTAAAGAAATATTCTCGGAATTGGACGAAATCAACGCCCAGGGTCCTATTTTGCCACGAAGCTTCCAGAAGACCGAAGGAGAGTCGAAGTGGGTCCACGAGGTGGCCAGACACCAGGGCGGCGCGGCCCAGGCCCTGGCCGCGCCGGCCTGTCGTCTAGGCCCCTCGTGCCGCCTCTTTACCTGCCCTTCCGCCTACAAATAGCCTTCGTCGCGAAACCCCCAGTACCGAGAGCCACGATACGGAAAACCTTACTGAGACGCCGCCGCCGCCAATCCCATCTCGGGGGATTCTGGAGATCTCCTCCGGCACCCTGCCGGAGAGGGGATTCATCTCCCGGAGGACTCTTCACCGCCATGGTCTCCTCCGGAGTGATGAGTGAGTAGTTCACCCCTGGACTATGGGTCCATAGCAGTAGCTAGATGGTTGTCTTCTCCTCATTGTGCTTCATTGTTGGATCTTGTGAGCTGCCTAACATGATCAAGATCATCTATCTGTAATACTATATGTTGTGTTTGTCGGGATCCGATGGATAGAGAATACTATGTTATGTTAATTATCAAGTTATTACCTATGTGTTGTTTGGATCTTGCATGCTCTCCGTTATTAGTAGAGTCTCTGGCCAAGTTTTTGCTCTTAACTCCAAGAGGGAGTATTTATGCTCGATAGTGGGTTCATGCCTCCATTAAATCTGGGACAGTGACAGAAAGTTCTAAGGTTGTGGATGTGCTGTTGCCACTAGGGATAAAACATTGATGCTATGTCTAAGGATGTAGTTATTGAGTAGATTACGCACCATACTTAATCCAATTGTCTGTTGATTTGCAACTTAATGCGGAAGGGTTCGGATGATAACCTGAAGGTGGACTTTTTAGGCATAGATGCATGCTGGATAGCGGTCTATGTACTTTGTCGTAATGCCCAATTAAATCTCACTATATTTATCATGTCATGTATGTGCATTGTTATGCCCTCGCTATTTGTCAATTGCCCGACTGTAATTTGTTCACCCAACATGCTTTTATCTTATGGGAGAGACACCTCTAGTGAACTATGGACCCCGGTCCTATTCTTTACATCGCATACAATCTACTGCAATACTTGTTTTACTGTTTTCTGCAAACAATCATCTTCCACACAATACGGTTAATCCTTTGTTACAGCAAGCCGGTGAGATTGACAACCTCACTGTTTCGTTGGGGCAAAGTACTTTGGTTGTGTTGTGCAGGTTCCACGTTGGCGCCGGAATCCCTGTTGTTGCGCCGCATTACATTCCGCCACCATCAACCTTCAACGTGCTTCTTGACTCCTACTGGTTCGATTAAACCTTGGTTTCTTACTGAGGGAAAACTTACTGCTGTGCGCATCGCACCTTCCTCTTGGGGTTCCCAACGAACGTGTCAATTATACGCGCATCAAGACTGTTTTCTAGCGCCGTTGCCGGGGAGATCAAGACACGCTGCAAGGGGAGTCTCCACAATCCAATCTCTTTACTTTGTTTTTTGTCTTGCTTTATTTTATTTACTACTTTGTTTGCTGCACTTAAACAAAACACAAAAAAATTAGTTGCTAGCTTTACTTTATTTACTGTCTTGCACTCTATATCAAAAACACAAAAAAATTAGTTACTCGCATTTATTTTATCTAGTTTGCTTTATTTACTACTGCTAAAATGGGTACTATTGAGAATACTAAGTTGTGTGATTTCACTAGTTAGGCTTAATGGAAAACAACAAAAATATTAGAGATCTTTATAGTATTTATCTTGAGTTAGGACATGAGGTGTTTGAAGAGAAAATTAAAAAACCTATGGAACTTTATATGCATGATAATGCCAATGTTATTAGTATGAATGCTTTGAACACCATTGTTGCTAATGCTATGGAAGAATTTAAGCTTGGGGAAGCTGGCTTTGATGAGCATGATATTTTTAGTCCCCCAAGCACGGAGGAGAAAATTTTCTTTGATGATACTATGCCTCCTATATTTGATGATGAGAATAATAATGATAGCTACTTTGTTGAATTTGCTCCCACTACAATTAATAAGAATGACTATGCTTATGTGGAGAGTAATGATACTTTTATGCATGTGAATAAGAATGCTTTATGTGATAGTTATATTGTTGAGTTTGTTCATGATGCCACTGAAAGTTATTATGAGAGAGGGAAATATGGTTATATGCATCTTAATAATATTAAGTTTCCCCTCTTTATGTTGAGAATCTTGAAGTTACACTTGTTTTGTCTTCCTATGCTATTCACTTGGTTCTTCATTGACCTGTTTATTTGCAAGATTCCTTTTCATAGGAAGCATGTTAGGCTTAAATTTGTTTTGAATTTGCCTCTTGATGCTCTCTTTTGCTTCAAATACCATTTCTTGCGATTGCACCGTTAAAACTGCTGAGCCCATCTTAATGGCTATAAAGAAAGAACTTCTTGGGAGATAACCCATGTGTTTATTTTGCTACAGTACCTTTATTTTATATTTGAGTCTTGGAAGTTGTTTACTACTGTAGCAACCTCTCCTTATCTTAGTTTTATGCATTGTTGTGCCAAGTAAAGTCTTTGATAGTAAGGTTCATACTAGATTTGGATTACTGCGCAGTTTCAGATTTCTTTGCTGTCACGAATTTCGACCTGTCTCCCTGTAGGTAGCTCAGAAAATTAAGCCAATTTACGTGCGTGATCCTCAGATATGTACGCAACTTTCATTCAATTTGGGCATTTTCATTTGAGCAAGTCTGGTGCCTCAATAAAATCCATCTTTACGGACTGTTCTGTTTTGACAGATTCTGCCTTTTATTTCGCATTGCCTCTTTTGCTATGTTGGATGAATTTCTTTGATCCATTAATGTCCAGTAGCTTTATGCAATGTCAAGAAGTGTTAAGAATGATTGTGTCACCTCTGAACATGTTAATTTTTATTGTCCACTAACCCTCTAATGAGTTGTTTCGAGTTTGGTGTGGAGGAAGTTTTCAAGGATCAAGAGAGGGAAATGATGCAATATGATCAAGGAGAGTGAAAGCTCTAAGCTTGGGGATGCCCCGGTGGTTCACCCCTGCATATTCTAAGAAGACTCAAGCGTCTAAGCTTGGGGATGCCCAAGGCATCCCCTTCTTCATCGACAACATTATCAGGTTCCTCCCCTGAAACTATATTTTTATTCCGTCACATCTTATGTACTTTGCTTGGAGCGTCGGTTTGTTTTTGTTTTTGTTTTTGTTTGAATAAATGGATCCTAGCATTCATTGTGTGGGAGAGAGACACGCTCCGCTGTTGCATATGGACAAATATGTCCTTAGGCTTTACTCATAGTATTCATGGCGAAGGTTGAATCTTCTTCGTTAAATTGTTATATGGTTGGAATTGGGAAATGCTACATGTAGTAATTCTAAAATGTCTTGGATAATTTGATACTTGGCAATTGTTGTGCTCATGTTTAAGCTCTTGCATCATATACTTTGCACCCATTAATGAAGAAACACTTAGAGCTTGCTAATTTGGTTTGCATATTTGGTCTCTCTAAAGCCTAGATAATTTCTAGTATTGAGTTTTGAACAACAAGGAAGACGGTGTAGAGTCTTATAATGTTTACAATATGTCTTTTATGTGAGTTTTGCTGCACCGGTTCATCCTTGTGTTTGTTTCAAATAACCTTGCTAGCCTAAACCTTGTATCGAGAGGGAATACTTCTCATGCATCCAAAATCCTTGAGCCAACCACTATGCCATTTGTGTCCACCATATCTACCTACTACATGGTATTTCTCCGCCATTCCAAAGTAAATTGCTTGAGTGCTACCTTTAAAATTTCCATCATTCACCTTTGCAATATATAGCTCATGGGACAAATAGCTTAAAAACTATTGTGGTATTGAATATGTACTTATGCACTTTATCTCTTATTAAGTTGCTTGTTGTGCGATAACCATGTTTCTGGGGACGCCATCAACTACTCTTTGTTGAATATCATGTGAGTTGCTATGCATGTCCGTCTTGTCTGAAGTAAGAGAGATCTACCACCTTAATGGTTGGAGCATACATATTGTTAGAGAAGAACATTGGGCCGCTAACTAAAGCCATGAATCATGGTGGAAGTTCCAGTTTTGGACATATATCCTCAATCTCATATGAGAACACTAATTGTTGCCACATGCTTATGCATTAAAGAGGAGTCCATTATCTATTGTCCATGTTGTCCCGGTATGGATGTCTAAGTTGAGAATAATCAAAAGCGAGAAATCCAAAATGCGAGCTTTCTCCTTAGACCTTTGTACAGGCGGCATGGAGGTACCCCATTGTGACACTTGGTTAAAACATGTGTATTGCGATGATCCGGTAGTCCAAGCTAATTAGGACAAGGTGCGGGCACTATTAGTATACTATGCATGAGGCTTGCAACTTGTAAGATATAATTTACATAACTCATATGCTTTATTACTACCGTTGACAAAATTGTTTCATGTTTTCAAAATAAAAGCTCTAGCACAAATATAGCAATCGATGCTTTCCTCGTTGAAGGACCTTTCTTTTACTTTTAATGTTGAGTCAGTTCACCTATTTCTCTCCACCTCAAGAAGCAAACACTTGTGTGAACTGTGCATTGATTCCTACATACTTGCATATTGCACTTGTTATATTACTCTATGTTGACAATTATCCATGAGATATACATGTTATAAGTTGAAAGCAACCGCTGAAACTTAATCTTCCTTTGTGTTGCTTCAATACCTTTACTTTGATTTATTGCTTTATGAGTTAACTCTTATGCAAGACTTATTGATGCTTGTCTTGAAGTACTATTCATGAAAAGTCTTTGCTTTATGATTCAGTTGTTTACTCATGTCATTACCATTGTTTTGATCGCTGCATTCATTACATATGTTTACAATAGTATGATCAAGGTTATGATGGCATGTCACTCCAGAAATTATCTTTGTTATCGTTTACCTGCTCGGGACGAGCAGAACTAAGCTTTGGGATGCTGATACGTCTTCGACGTATAGATAATTTCTTATGTTCCATGCCACATTATTGATGATATCTACATGTTTTATGCACACTTTATGTCATATTCGTGCATTTTCCGGCACTAACCTATTAACAAGATGCCGAAGAGCCAGTTGCTGTTTTCTGCTGTTTTTGGTTTCAGAAATCCTAGTAAAGAAATATTCTCGGAATTGGACGAAATCAACGCCCAGGGTCCTATTTTTCCACGAAGCTTCCAGAAGACCGAAGGAGAGTCGAAGTGGGGCCACGAGGTGGCCAGACACCAGGGCGGCGCGACCCAGGCCCTGGCCGCGCCGGCCTGTCGTCTGGGCCCCTCGTGCCGCCTCTTTACCTGCCCTTCCGCCTACAAATAGCCTTCATCGTGAAACCCCCAGTACCGAGAGCCACGATACGGAAAACCTTACTGAGATGCCGCCGCCGCCAATCCCATCTCGGGGGATTCTGGAGATCTACTCCGGCACCCTGCCGGAGAGGGGATTCATCTCCCGGAGGACTCTTCACCGCCATGGTCGCCTCCGGAGTGATGAGTGAGTAGTTCACCCCTGGACTATGGGTCCATAGCAGTAGCTAGATGGTTGTCTTCTCCTCATTGTGCTTCATTATTGGATCTTGTGAGCTACCTAACATGATCAAGATCATCTATCTGTAATACTATATGTTGTGTTTGTCGGGATCCGATGGATAGAGAATACTATGTTATGTTAATTATCAAGTTATTACCTATGTGTTGTTTATGATCTTGTATGCTCTCCGTTATTAGTAGAGGCTCTGGCCAAGTTTTTGCTCTTAACTCCAAGAGGGAGTATTTATGCTAGATAGTGGGTTCATGCCTCCATTAAATGCAGGACGATGTGACGAGAAAGTTCTAAGGTTGTGGATGTGCTGTTGCCACTAGGGATAAAACATTGATGCTATGTCTAAGGATGTAGTTATTGATTACATTACGCACCATACTTAATGCAATTGTCTGTTGTTTTGCAACTTAATACTGGAAGGGGTTCGGATGATAACCTGAAGGTGGACTTTTTAGGCATAGATGCATGCAGGATAGCGGTCTATGTACTTTGTCGTAATGCCCAATTAAATCTCACTATATTTATCATGTCATGTATGTGCATTGTTATGCCCTCTCTATTTGTCAATTGCCCGACTGTAATTTGTTCACCCAACATGCTTTTATCTTATGGGAGAGACACCTCTAGTGAACTGTGGACCCCGGTCCTATTCTTTACATCGCATACAATCTACTGCAATACTTGTTTTACTGTTTTCTGCAAACAATCATCTTCCACACAATATGGTTAATCCTTTGTTACAGCAAGCCGGTGAGATTGACAACCTCACTGTTTCGTTGGGGCAAAGTACTTTGGTTGTGTTGTGCAGGTTCCATGTTGGCGTCGGAATCCCTGGTGTTGCGCCGCATTACATTCCGCCACCATCAACCTTCAACGTGCTTCTTGACTCCTACTGGTTCGATTAAACCTTGGTTTCTTACTGAGGGAAAACTTACTGCTGTGCGCATCGCACCTTCCTCTTGAGGTTCCCAATGAACGTGTCAATTATACGTGCATCAGGCGGCTAGGGTTTCAGTAGATTAGATTGAATCCAGAATATGTAGAACCTCGAGTTCAGTTATCTCCGTTCCTATGGGATCGGCGTGTGTGACGGCGTCTCGGACGTTCGTCCAGTTATCTATCAATAAAGGTGTGAGAGTTCTTGAATCTGTCAAGGGTGATCATGCGTGCGAGAAGGTCCTCGAACTGTCGAGGGTTATCGAGCTTGGCGTGTCTATTCTGCAAGAGGTTCGGCGTTCTTCGTCGAGTTGCTCGCCGGATTGGCGTTCCCCATCTTCAGGCTGCGTGTATTGCACATGTGGTTGGGAGAATTATCAGATCCTATGGATCATGGAGGTGCACCGTGAAAGATCGGGCCAAGTCCCCGTATCATCTTGGTATCAGAGCGCTAGGTTGATCACGGTGCGGTTTGTTTGTTGTTCGCCATTGTTTTTCTCGATTTGGAGTGGATTCCATTGGGTACGTCGCCGCCATACTATTGGTGAAGATCGAGGAAGCCTTTGTTCATGCGGAGGAGGAGGCGGAAACAAGGAAGAGGAAGGAGTAGTGCTGCAGAAACTCTGCCACGATAGGAGTTCGCCAGAATTCTCTGCCGCGGCAGGTAAAATCGCGAGGAAGAAGGTCAGATCCGTCAGGAGACCGGCACTTCCGGCCTTGAAACCCCGGCACTGCCGGCCACACCGGCACTGCCGGCCTCGACACCCCGGCACTGCCGGCCTTCCCATAATTTTGACAGTTTTCTCTGCCGCGGCAGGATTTCTGCCAGTTTCTCTGCCGCGACAGGAATTTTCTGCCGTGAGTCAGTTTTTGGCTGTTTCCTGCTGCTGTTGTTGCTGCTGTTGCTTGTTCATCGTGGAGTGTATGAAAAATTTTGTTCAAAGGAGGAAGACATTGGTGAACCAAGAGAGTGCATACTTGGGTGTGTTCAGCTTATTTGGATCCATGGCGTGCAGGAGTTTGTTCTGTATGTTTTGGGTGATATGCATGGTGCACTTTCAGTTTGTATTTTGGAGGATGCCTGTGTCTCAATCAGGTTGATGGCATCGAAGACC
This sequence comes from Lolium perenne, assembly GCF_019359855.2. NCBI lineage: Eukaryota > Viridiplantae > Streptophyta > Magnoliopsida > Poales > Poaceae > Lolium > Lolium perenne. Next base: position 104,693 of record NW_027249057.1, on the reverse strand, counting down.
AAAGGGGCGCCAAGGTCAAGTCAAGCTAGTCGAGAGGAAGGATGAGGTGTGGAAGACTGGCGAGGCTTGAGGATGAAGACCGGCGATGTTACTTATCTGACGTCACCCTTTTTCTAGCAGACCCACACGCGTTGGGGACAACGCTTCTTGAAGAAGGGGAGGATGATGAGGATATCCAGGCCTGGTACACTAGGACGGCCATTGATATGATGAATAAGTCTAAGGTTGTACCAGTATTTTATCATAGTCTTGTTATTAGGAAATAATAATGTAGCCAGGTCATGTTGTGGGCCAAATTAGGGTTATTAGAGTGTCTGTTGGGTTTGGGCCTGTCCAACCCAACTAGAGCTAGGCCCATAGTGGGGCGCCCCAGCCCAATAGGGGCTGGCCGGCCACCTTCCCCCTCATATAATGAGGTGGGGCGGCTAGGGTTTCAGTAGATTAGATTGAATCAAGAATATGTAGAACCTCGAGTTCAGTTATCTCCGTTCCTATGGGATCGGCGTGTGTGACGGCGTCTCGGACGTTCGTCCAGTTATCTATCAATAAAGGTGTGAGAGTTCTTGAATCTGTCAAGGGTGATCATGCGTGCGAGAAGGTCCTCGAACTGTCGAGGGTTATCGAGCTTGGCGTGTCTATTCTGCAAGAGGTTCGGCGTTCTTTGTCGAGTTGCTCGCCGGATTGGCGTTCCACATCTTCAGGCTGCGTGGATTGCACATGTGGTTGGGAGAATTATCAGATCCTATGGATCATGGAGGTGCACCGTGAAAGATCGGGCCAAGTCCCCGTATCATGTACCGGGGGTCACGGGGCATCAAAATCCTCCCGGGACCCGAAAACGTGGACTAGAGCCCACGAAAACAGCCATAAATGCTCGAAATCACGAGTTTTGATGATGCCGCCAGAGTCATGTACCGTGGGTCACAGGGCATTGAAATCATCCCGTGACCTGAAAACCGTGGACTATAGCCCACGAAAACGGCCAGAAATGCGCGAAATCGCGAGTTTCGACGATGCCGCCAGACTCGTGTACCGGGGGTCACGGGGCATCGAAATCCTCCCGGGACCCCGAAAACGTGGACTATAGCCCACGAAAACAGCCAGAAATGCTCGAAATCACGAGTTTTGATGATGCCGCTAGAGTCGTGTACCGTGGGTCACGGGGCATCGAAATCCTCTCGGGACCCGAAACCGTGGACCATAGCTGACGAAAACGGCCAGAAATGCTCGAAATCACGAGTTTTGACGATGCCGCTAGAGTCGTGTACCGGGGGTCACGGGGCATCAAAATCCTCGTGGGCACCGAAAACGTGGACTATAGCCCACGAAAACAGCCAGAAATGGTCGAAATCGCGAGTTTTGACGATGCCGCCAGAGTCGTGTATCGTGGGTCACGGGGCATCGAAAACCTCCCGGGACCCGAAAACATGGACTATAGCCCACGAAAACACCCAGAAATGCTTGAAATCACGAGTTTTAATGATGCCGCTAGAGTCGTGTACCGGGGGGTCACAGGGCATCGAAATCCTCCCGGGACCCGAAAACCGTGGACTATAGCCGACGAAAACGGCCAGAAATGCTCGAGATCATGAGTTTTGATGATGCCGCTAGAGTCATGTACCGGGGGTCACGGGGCATCGAAATCCTCCCGGGACCCGAAAACGTGGACTATAGCCCACGAAAACAGTCAGAAATGCTCGAAATCACGAGTTTTGATGATGCCGCCAGAGTCATGTACCAGGGGTCACAGGGCATTGAAATCATCCCGTGACCTGAAAACCGTGGACTATAGCCCACGAAAACGGCCAGAAATGCGCGAAATCGCGAGTTTCGACAATGCCGCCAGACTCGTGTACCGGGGGTCACGGGGCATCGAAATCCTCCCGGGACCCGAAACCGTGGACTATAGCCCACGAAAACAGCCAGAAATGCTCGAAATCACGAGTTTTGACGATGCCGCTAGAGTCGTGTACCGTGGGTCACGGGGCATCGAAATCCTCCTAGGACCCGAAACCGTGGATTATAGCCCACGAAAACGGCCAGAAATGCTTGAAATCATGAGTTTTGATGATACCGCTAGAGTCGTGTACCGTGGGTCACGGGGCATCGTAATACTCCCGGGACCCGAAATCGTGGACTATAGCCCACGAAAACGGTCAGAAATGCTTGTAATCACGAGTTTTTACGATGCCGCTAGAGTCATGTACCGGGGGTCACGGGGCATCGAAATTCTTCCGGGACTTCCACCCTGCAGCTATGCCGATGGCCAGGTATACGCCGAGGGTGGCCGTCGGCATAGAGGGGCATACACCGACGGTACACATACGCCGAGGGGCGTACCCAGGGGCTGGGCTGGCCGGCATGTATGCCGACGGCCCCGATATTTGGCCGTCGGCGTACGGAGAGGCCGTCGGCACACCAAGCCATTCCTGTAGTGGCTTACCTGTTCATTATCTTGATGGTTGCTTCTGAAGCGCACATATAGCTGGGGTATTAGCTGAACAGTTATGTAACAACATTCTATTTATATAAGTGCCAGTACCGTGTAATCTGTCAGTACCATCCAACTCCAGATTTCCTGAACCCTCCTACTGTGACCATGATATGGACGTCGGGTTTGTCTGCCTGCTTCTGCTGGCTTGGCTAGCCCAACAACCCCTCAAATCCCTTTCAGTTGCCGAGGGACATGTAAATTATAAGATATACATTTCTTTGGTTCTCCACAATGAACATATGTAACCTGATCTAAACTGCGAAAGAGTCAAGGAAACTTTGAGCAATATTACTATAGGCAGCTTATTCCTACTATTGTATGTATCACAACTAACTAACGGGCGCGGCCCGCTGTGCCAAACCATCGCAAATGTTAGCCCAAGTGTAGAAGTGATCAAGTACCTAGATATCAAGATGTCTGCGTACCTACCACTATAGCAAGTATGGAAACTGCCCATATGGTAATATTGTCTATGAACACCTAATTACTCTAGCCACCTCCCTTAGTTCGCACATGCCAATCAGTGAAACCGTTGTAACTACTTTCATATGGACTGTTTATCTAATGCAATTCTATGAGCTATGTAATGAAGTTTATAACCGGTACTGCTTTGCCATTGCTCAACAACACTGGCACATATCCTTTATAACCATTGATATCATTATTTGGCGAAGGAATTGGCTGCCCTGGACTTGCCCAAGAATTGGCCAAAAGGTACACTTCAGCTAAGGGGGAGCTGGGGCCAGCCAAAACTTTGGCCTTCAACCAAACAGAAACTTACATCAACTAGATTTCATGGACGTACCAATTTTATTTGTCAAGGCCAGTTTGACTCAAATCCAAACAGACCCATAATTTGAAAGTTGTCTAAAAGCTCTTTGTGCCTGCTAAATGTTAAGATGATATGATTTTTTGTCCGACGGCCGTACATGGCATACCAACAACATATTACTCCTCCAACCACTTCTTACAGCGTCGCCTGGATCCAGCTCAAGAAGAGCATCATCGCCTGGATCACTCCTTGACAAGATTCTCGCCCAGAAAGACAAGCCTGCCAGGATAGCCAAGACATCGCGTCTTCCTCGGCAATAGAGTGGGAGCCAAAGAAAGCCTATTAGCTTTACACAAGTGACACCGAGATTGTAGACATATCATCCGATGGAGAAGACTTGAGAGTCGCTAAAATAGAGTTTGTGCATATAGTTAGAACATTGTATACCATTTATTGTCAAAAGTAGCAAGCCTACTATTGTAGTTCGCGTGTTATCTGTCAGTGTATCCCATTTAGTTAATCCTCAAGGTTAACTTTTCATGCATATAATTTTACTGTATGATGTATCAGATTTAATTACCAATCATCTTAATATTTAAATAAGAAAATATTTATCAGTTTAAGTGTGGCCTTAAAATTATTACTACCAACATATTATACAGCCGTCTATTAGCTAGGTTTTAGCTGGCCTTTATGGCCTTTTTTAAGTTCTTTTATGTTTTTGTATCAATGTAAATTATGGTTTTTATCAATGCGGGAAAAAAAGTATGCATTGTGCCGCTGAAGCCACCCCGACGCAAACGGACGCACGGTCGATTTCGACCATTTCGGCCGACGCAAACGGACGCGACAGCGTTCCAAATGCGTCGCCCCGCTGGAGATGCCCTAATGAATATAGCCCACTAACAAAATTCTATACCGGACACAAAAGCGGAAGCACAATCTTATGCCACAGGCTAACACATTACGTTGCTTGTACACGACCAGTCACAAGCAACGGCAGATAAATATCTCTGATCACATATTACAACACACAGGTTACACGGCACATGAAAAGGTACATAACAGCATGGAGGAGTTAACAGAGTTCTACACAGCAAATTGCATTCTAGGACAGAACCAATGACAGTGATCAGTCACTTCACAAACTCTGGCCCAAATACACCTACAGTTAAAGACCGCCCATAGGTACCTGAAATATATGCATGCCCCAGCAAGGAAGCGAGCCTGCTCCATCTTGCCAAGCAGCCCAGAACTCGGCGCCTCCGGTGCAGTGGTCGAATACGGAAGCCAGTCCTTCGCGCAGACAAGCGCCTCCACGATTTCCGGCCGGAGCGAGCTTCTGTAATCATCGAGCATGCGGGTTCCTGTTCCTGCAGAAAATATGGAGCTGCCATTGGTCGCCATGGACATTGGAATTGCCAAGATATCACGTGCCATCCTCGAGAGCGTTGGGAACTTGAGTGTGTTAAGCTTCCACCAGTTCAGAATGTCAAACTCTTGGATACGCGGAGTGAGTGATTCATCCAGGTACTGCTCTAGTTCAGATTTTGAGGGCTGGCTTGTGGCAATCTCAGAAAGATACATATCAAAGTCTAGAAGACCATCACCAGTTGAAGGCTGATTTGCATGGGTGTTATTCCCATTGGCAGCTGCATGATTAGTTGCTCCTTGCTCAGGGAGTGGCTGTGCTACAGTCCTTAAAAAGCTCATGCACTGAATCATTTACCACCTTAACATACTTCGCAGCCTCGACGCCATAAATCTTCGAGTAACTGAACTCAACAAGCTTCATCTTAAAACGTGGATCCATCACAACAGCAACAGATAGCACGAGGTTGCAATCCTTCCAGTACTTGTCAAACCTCTCATGCATATATTTGGCAATGATACTGAAAACTGGGTCTTCATGTCCTGAAGCATTTGCCAGCTCCAGCTGAAGTTTCCAAGCTTCATGGAAAAAGATGTTTGAGGTTGGGTTTCCCGCTGCCATTATGCTGTGAGCCGAGTCATACAGCAGCCTCAAGTAATTGCAGGCCGCCTCAACTTTTTTCCAGTCCTCAAACGAAGGTGCTTCATTGTAGTTATCATCACATGTTTCTAGTTGAGTGAAAGCCTGCTTATAATCCAAGGCAGCCAAGAGCATCAGATAGGTGGTGTTCCACTGGGTTGTAACATCCAGACAGAGGGTCTTGGTACTGGGGATCTCCAGCTGCAGAGCAATCTCAGCGAACTTTTCCTCACGATTAGGAGAAGCTTTTATGAACTTTATGCTTTCACGGATATTGTAGATGACACCGTGGATTGAAGCAATGACATCTTGTGCAACTGCATTCAGGATGTGGGCATAGCACCTCACAACAAATAGCTGGCCCTTAAGCGAGAGGTCGTTCTTACTGGAGAGATGGTCTCTCAAATTTGCACTGTAGATATCATGCGATGAGCAATCATTATCCAGTGTGATGGTAAATAGCTTATCCTTCATACTCCAGTCAGTAAGACTTGCACTAATAGCTTCACTGAGTGCATTCTCTGAATGAGGCGAAGACACCATCATGAAGTTAAGCATTCTTCGATGTAATTTCCAATCAGAGTCAATGAACTGCCCAGCAAGTGAAACATAGCCAAGAGTTTGACTAGTTGTCCACAATCCAATAGTGAGGCTGATCCTTCCAGGCATAGTGCTGAATGCTTGCAAGAGACCCTCTTTTTCTCTTTGATAAACAGCATACACCTCCCCCTCCATTGTGTCAACATCAGCAACCCTGAAACGGGGCTGCAGACTATCAATGAAAGCAGTGAAGGTTGGCTGCTGAACAATGTGGAGTGGGTAGTCATGCAAAATGATCATCTTTGCCAGGTACGAACAACTGCGGTCTTGATCAAAAGACGCATTTGCATAACCAGTATATCTGTAACGCCTCTTAGACCGCCTCTCCACAGTACCATCACCATCATTGTCAGTTCCAATTGTTGAGGCCAGTGCTATCTTATGCTCTTGGCTTTTTATCTTAGGACAGGAACCCAAGGTGATGTGTCTCTTGAGATGACTAGTACCTGCAATTTTTGAACCAGAGCTGTAAGCAAAGGTTTGCTTGCACAGTTTACAGCATGCCCGAGTGGCTCCTCCAGCAGCATCCTCAATAGTGAAGTGCTCCCACACTAGGGACTTCTTTTTCCTGCGCCTCGTAGTTGGTGGGGTGGCCACCTCAGCGATGGCCAACTCATGCCCTTCAAGCAACTCTTCGCCCTGTGTCAACTCCTCACCTTCACCCATCTCATCACCTTGAGTCATCTCATCAACTTGGACCAACTCATTTCCATGGATCATTGCATCCTCATGGCCTGCCTCGTTACTTGGGTCAACAGTCTCATTACCTTGGACCACCTGACTGTCATTGCCAGCTTCATCAGCCATGCTGGTAGACTAGTACCAGGGGGTCACAAAATCTGGCATAAATAACGTGGTGACGTCAGATATCAGAGCACAGGTTATTTGACCAAAAGGAAGCAAAATAAACTTAATATGTGGCCATTCATGCAAGGAATCAATATCTGACCACATTACTGATGCTACAAAACTAACATTAGAAGCAACTTAGTATGGTTTAATTGGACTAATTAGCGCACAGCTCAAAGGCTAAAACTTTGGGCTTTGCTTCAGTACTGGCGCAAATCTTCATGAGCAATACTAACTATAAACTGGACCGGCTAGGTTCCTTCCATTAGCTAGACTCCACTGGTGGAAAAACAGGCTTCGGGTGAGCCCCATAAGTCGCGATGCTGCAGGATCCGCGACAAATGGTACCTTTAGTCGCGGTTCGGGAGGAGAACCGCGACCAAAGGCCTGGGCCCAGGGCGCTCGGTGGCCAGCCGGTGCACGTGGGGGGTCTTTAGTCGCGGTTGGCCAGGTGCCCGAAGGCCTTTAGTCGCGGTTGGCCAGGCCAACCGGGACTAAAGCCCCTCCCCTATATATACCCATCCAGCAGCCAACACTTAGCCATTTGGTGCCATTCTCTTCACAAGCTCACAAGTGGGTGTTAGGTTTGCTTTTGGTTCCTCTTATGCACATAAGGTGTTTGATGAAATGCCCCAAGAGCATGAAACAAACATGATATGAAGTGTTGGAGCCACACTTGAGCTTTCTCATTTATTTTTTCCTCCTCGATCGCGGTTAGCAACTTGAACCTTTGATGTGTCGTTGATAAAATGTGCATGTGTGTGTAGTTCATTGTTTAATTTATATTGTTTGTAGCTAGTTAGTTTAACAAATGCATGATGGTTAATTATATATTTTATATTATAATAATGCAGATGAATCGACAATGGATGTACGGTAACCGACTCTCCGGCGAGTTCAGTGCGGGTTTGAAAGATTTCCTCGTAGTGGCTAATGCGAACAAGCAGGAGGGTTTTGTTATCTGTCCATGTGTTAAATGTAAGAATCAGAAGGGTTACTCTTCCTCAAGAGATGTTCACATGCACCTGCTTCGGCACGGTTTCATGCCAAGCTATAATTGTTGGACCAAGCATGGAGAAAGAGGGGTTATAATGGAAGAAGATGAAGAAGGGGATGATTTCATCGATGAAAGCTATCTTGCTCATTTCGGTGATACTTTCATGGAGGATGCTGAAGGTGAAGGGGAAGGTGAAGGGGAAGGTGAAGAAGAGGCACGTGATGATCCCGTTGATGATCTTGGTCGGACCATTGCTGATGCACGGAGACGCTGCGAAACTGAAAAAGAGAGGGAGAATTTGGATCGCATGTTAGAGGATCACAGGAAGGCGCTGTACCGGATGCGATGATGGTCTGAAAAAGCTGGGCTGCACACTGGATTTGCTGAGATGGAAGGCACGAGGCAGGTGTAGCTGACTCGGCATTTGAAAACTTGCTGAAAATGTTGAAGAATATGTTTCCAAAGAATAACGAGTTGCCCGCCACTACGTACGAAGCAAAGAAGGTTGTCTGCCCTCTAGGTTTAGAGGTTACGAAGATACATGCATGCATCAACGTTGCATCCTCTACCGCGGTGAATACGAGAATTTGAATGAATGCCCGGTATGCCTTTGCATTGCGTTATAAGATCGAGGCGATGACCCTGGTGACGATGTTGAGGGCCGAGAAACCCGGGAAGAGGGTTCCCGCCAAGGTGATGTGGTATGCTCCTATAATACCACGGTTGAAACGTCTGTTCGGGAACAAAGAGCATGCCAAGTTGTTGCGATGGCACAAAGAGGACCGTAAGTCGGACGGGAGTTGAGACACCCCGCGAGATGGAACGCAATGGAGAAAGATCGACGAGAGAGTTCAAAGATTTTGCAGGCGACGCAAGGAACATAAGATTTGGTCTAAGTACGGATGGCATGAATCCTTTTGGCGAGCAGAGCTCCAGCCATAGTACCTGGCCCGTGACTCTATGCATCTACAACCTTCCTCCTTGGTTGTGCATGAAGCGGAAGTTCATTATGATGCCGGTGCTCATCCAAGGTCCGAAGCAACCCGGCAACGACATCGATGTGTACCTAAGGCCATTAGTTGATGAACTTTTACAGCTGTGGGGCAGACCTGGTGTCCGTGTGTGGGATGAGCACAAAGAAGAGGAATTTGACCTACGAGCGTTGCTTTTCGTAACCATCAACGATTGGCCTGCTCTTAGTAACCTTTCGGGATTTGTCAAATAAGGGATACAATGCATGCACGCACTGCTTACATGAGACTGAAAGTGTACATTTGCCAAATTGTAAGAAGAACGTGTACCTTGGGCATCGTCGATTTCTTAGAAAGGTCATCCGATGAAAGAAAGGCAAGCATTACAACGGCAAGGCAGATCACCGGCCGAAGCCTGCGGAACCTTGGTGCTGAGGTATTTGATATGGTCAAGGGTGTGAAAGTCATCTTTGGAAAGGGTCTGGCGGACAATCGATTCCGAAGGGAGCTGACGGGCACGTAGCCATGTGGAAGAAGAAATCTATATTAAGGGAGCTAGAATATTGGAAAGTCCTAGAAGTCCGCTCTGCAATCGACGTGATGCACGTTACGAAGAATATTTGCGTGAACATCCTAAGCTTCTTGGGCGTGTATGGGAAGTCAAATGATACAAAGGAAGCACGGCAGGACCAGCAAAGTTTGAAAGACCACGATGACCGGCATCCGGAACGGTTTCAAGGTCGTGCCGGCTACGCTCGACCAAAGAAGAGAAGGTCATCTTTTTGAATGCCTGAGCGGTATGAAGGTCCCGTCGGGATTCTCGTCCAATATAAAGGGAATAATAAACATGGCGGAGAAAAAGTTCCAAAACCTGAAGTCTCACGGCCACGTGATTATGACGCAATTGCTTCCGATTGCTTTGAGGGGCTCTGCCGGAAAATGTTCATTGCCCATTGTGAAGCTATGTGCATTCCTCAATGCAATCTCTCGAGAAGGTAATCAATCCAGAAGTTCTACCACGATTCTGAACGATGTGATCCAATGTCTTGTCAGTTTCGAGTTGGTGTTCCCGCCATCCTTCTTCAATATTATGACGCACCTCCTGGTTCACCTAGTCGATGAGATTTCCATTCTCGGTCCTGTATTTCTACACAATATGTTCCCCTTCGAGAGGTTCATGGGAGTATTAAAGAAATATGTTCGTAACCGTGCTAGGCCAGAAGGAAGCATCGCCAAGGGCTATGAAAATGAGGAGGTAATTGAGTTTTGTGTTGACTTTGTTCCTGACCTTAAGCCGATTGGTCTTCCTCAATCGCGGCACGAGGAGACTAAGTGGAAAAGGCACGATCGGAAGGAAATCAATGATATGTATGGACGGCCATTCTACGAAGAAGCACACCACACGATTCGACCAATTCCAGCTTGGTGGCTCCGTACTTTGAGAAACACAAGAATATTTTACGCTCGGACAACCCTGGGAAGCTTGAATCCTGGATTAGGAAGGCCCACATGGAGACTTTCGGCAGTTGGTTGAGAAAACATTTAATGAGTGACAATAAGGTTGTAGATCAGCTGTACATGTTGGCCAAGACACCATCTTCGACTATAACGACTTTCCAAGGGTACGAGATAAATGGGAATACATTTTACACGATCGCCCAAGATAAAAAGAGCACCAACCAAAACAGTGGTGTCCGCTTTGATGCAGCAACCGAGAATGGGCAAAAGGTCACATATTATGGTTACATAGAGGAGATATGGGAACTTGACTATGGACCCTCCTTTAGGGTCCCTTTGTTCCGGTGCAAATGGTTCAAGCTAACAGGAGGTGGGGTAAAGGTGGACCAGCAATACGGAATGACAATGGTGGATTTCAACAATCTTGGTTATCTTGACGAACCATTCGTCCTAGCGAAAAGATGTCGCTCAGGTTTTCTATGTGAAGGACATGAGTAGCAAATCGAGGAAACGGAAAGATAAGAAAACGATCGGTACATCATGCGATGATCCAAAGCGCCACATTGTTCTTTCGGGGAAAAGAAACATCGTGGGAGTGGAGGACAAGACAGACATGTCAGAAGATTATAATATGTTTGCTGAAATTCCGCCCTTCAAAGTGAACACCGACCCAAGCATTAAGTTAAATGATGAGGATGCTCCATGGATACGGCACAATCGTAAGCAAGCGGGGACACAAGGGAAGAAATGATGTGTAATAATTTATTGTACCAAACTTTGTTGAATGAATCATGTGAATTATATTACCCGTGATGTGTTTGGTGTCCATTTTCGAATGATTCAATTGACTCGAGATAGCACTGATGATACATGAAATTTGGAGTGACTAAGTCATACTCCTGCATGCATACATGAAATTTGGAGTGACTAAGTCATACTCCTTCATACAGGAAATTTGGAGTGACTAAGTCATACTCCTGCATACATGAAATTTGGAGTGATTTAGTCATACTCCTGCCTAGGCGTATAATATGCATACTCGTAGTCTTCATAGCCGCCGCCGTTGTCTTGGTAGTCGTCGCCTTCTAAGTTGCCGGCATCGTCGTCCCATTCTTGTCGTCGGCGTCGTCGGGCGGCGCTCGTGGCTCGGGCGAGGGTAGCGCGGGCGGGGGATATCGCCGGCCATGATGTAGTCCATGACGCTCTGCAGAGTCCGGCCGTACCACCATAGCCGACGGCCGGCCTCGTGGAAGTTTCCAGGAGGCAGACCGTCCTCCTCATACCTGGCGAGCGCCCTCTCACGCCGATTGATGAAGAAGGCGTCCCAAGTATGCTGGTTATCGGGATGCCAGCGGGGATTCATCCGCTGCTCCGGCGTGAGGTCGAGGTAGTAGTGGTTCGTGATGGCCGCCGGCGCGCGGTACCACGAGGGACGGGAGGGACCGGCACGCCGCCGGCGCTTAGGCTCCGGCCCGGCGAGGACGCGGTAGCCACGAGGGCAAGGAGTAGTTCGAGGCGCAAAGCTCCTCCACCTGCTGGTAGGTTAGAGTGGGTGCGGTGGAAGCCATGAGAGAGTGATGAGAGATTGTAGAGATGTGATAATGCGGCCAAGCGGGGCTACCTATATGTAGTGACAAATGGCGGGAAAAATGGGAGCGGGAAGACAGGAGGCGGGAAGAAAGAGGCGGGGAGAAAGTGGCGGGAAGAAATTGGCGGGAAAAAATTGGCGGGAAGAAAGAGGCCGAAAGAAATTGGCGGGAAACAATTGGCGGGAAGAAAGAGGCGGGACGACCGGGAAGAAATGGCGGGAAGACGTGGATGGAAGAGGGGGTCGGCGGAAAGAGGCGGGAAGAGGGGGCCAACGAACTTTTGAATTGAATTAGTTTTATTTTTATGAATTTTTGATAATTTGTATTTTTAAAATTTTGAATTGAATTAGTTTTCTTTTTATGAATTTTTTGATATATTATATGTATTTTAAACATTTTGAAATGAATTAGTTTTATTTTTCTGATTTTTTTGATACATTATTTGTATTTTTGAGATTTTGAAATGAATTAGTTTTATTTTTCTGAATTTTTTGATATATTATTTGTATTTTTGAGATTTTGAAATGAATTAGTTTTATTTTTCTGAATTTTTTGATATATTATTTGTATTTTTTGAGATTTTGAAATGAATTATTTTTATTTTTCTGAATTTTTTGATATATTATTTGTAATTTTGAGATTTTGAAATGAATTAGTTTTATTTTTCTGAATTTTTTGATATATTATTTGTATTTTTGAGATTTTGAAATGAATTAGTTTTATTTTTCTGAATTTTTTGATATATTATTTGTATTTTTGAGATTTTGAAATGAATTAGTTTTATTTTTCTGAATTTTTTGATATATTATTTGTATTTTTTGAGATTTTGAAATGAATTAGTTTTATTTTCTGAATTTTTTGATATATTATTTGTATTTACGAGATTTTGAAATGAATTAGTTTTATTTTTCTGAATTTTTTGATATATTATTTGTATTTTTGAAATTTTGAAATGAATTAGTTTTATTTTTCTGATTTTTTTGATATATTATTTGTATTTTTGAAATTTTGAAATGAAAAGTATTTTGAAAAAAGGCCTTTAGTCGCGGTTGGCACGGCCAACCGCGACTAAAGGTCTCTCCGCGAGAACACGCAAATTGGGGCGAAAAAATCCTTTAGTCGCGGTTGGGGTCACCAACCGCGACTAAAGTACCCTTTAGTCGCGGTTGGGCTCCCCAACCGCGACTAAAGGTTGGAGCTATAAATGCCCGCGCGGGCGCGCCCCGCGCCTGCTTCTTCTTCTTCTCCGCGCGCCCATCGTCTTCTCCGCGAGTGCTTTGCCCGACCGAGACGCGTCGCCGCCCCGCCTCTGACGCCGTCGCCGCCTCCGCCGCGCCTCGACGACCTCGCCGCGGCCCTCGCTGCGCGCCCTTGCCGAACGGAGTCTCCGCCGCCGCCAAGGTAACGGCCGGCGCGCCCTCGATCGCTTTGCCGGCGCGCGCGCCGAGCGCGCGAAGACCCCGCCGCGCGCCCTGGCCTCGCACCGCCGCCGTCGCCGTCCTAGCCTCGCCCGCCGCCGCCGTCGCCTCGCCTGCCCGCGCCGTCGCGCGCCCGCTGGCCGACGATTCTGAGAGAAAGAGAGGAGGAGAGAAAGAGAGAAGATATGAGCAGCCGGCCTTTTTTTGTTTTTTGTTTTTTGTTTTTTAGTAAACAGATCTTAACTAATAACAAAACAAAAACAAATATAAAAATAACTAAAATTTGATTTTAAAAAACTAAAAATTGACTTAAAAAGTTTGTCTAAAAAAAACGAAAATTTGACTTAAAAAAAGTAAAATTTTACTTAAAAAAACTTGCGCTCGCCCGTGTGTATACGGAGGGGGCGCCGCGCGACCTCTCGCGCGCTAGAGAGAAAGAGAGAGAAAGGAGGGACCGCCACCGCCACCGCCATTTCGCCACCGCCCTTTCGACACCGACCCCGCGTGTATACGGAGGGGCGACGAGACGCCTTCGCCGCCCCCTCCGTATACGCGCGGGGTTTTTTTGTTTTTACGAGAGAGAGAAGGATCGGCACCGCCCCCACCACCGCCACCACCACCACCACCGCCACCGCCACAAAATTTAGACTTAATGATCAAAATTTTAACTTAACAAAATTTTATTTGGGATCGAGAGGGCGGCGGGGTTATGTGTCCTCGGCACCGCCACCGCCCTCTCGGTCACCGCCACACCGGTCTCTCGGTCACGCGGTCACTGCGTCCCCCTTTCGCCACCGCCACCGGTCTCTCGGTCACGCGGTCACTGCGTCCCCCCTTTCGCCACCACCACCGTTCTCTCGGTCCACGCGGTCACTTTGCATGCGAGGCGAGGTCGATCGTCCGCATATACACATCTAATACACGCGTCCCCCCTCTCGCCTCCCTCGTCGCCCTCTCTCTTTATATGTAGAAGAGATGTGATAATGCTGGCATATACACAATTAATTTGTTTTTACTACATGTTTCGGGACTGACATATGGCGGACGATAGAGCTGACCCGATTACGGACAACTATGATCCGGACGCTGAAGACCATATGTTCGGCATCATAAAAGGCGATATTCCATATGTGCCGACCGGAGAAGAAGAAGATGATATCTCTTCTTATCTGAACCTTGAGTGTGAAGATGAAGGGCGCCGTCGGCAAGCGAGATGATGCCGAAGAAACGTCGATAAACGACGATCTTCAATTGGAAGTAGCAACCACCTCCGGCGCCGAGGTATATATATATATATACATATTGAGCGTCTGGTGATACAACTAACTGATTTGAATAAATGTGTGTGTACTAACGCGCGCGACTCTCTTTCTTATTTTAGCCCTCGGCCGGATCGTCGAAAAAATCGAGTACGTCGTCAAAGCGTGGCGCAACCAAGACGATGAAAGCAGGAGAAACATGCACCATCGATGTTGTCGACGAAGAAACCGGCAGGCGCTGGAGCCAGCAAGAACGCCACCAAGTTTGTCGGCCAATGCGGAGCCGTTGTTAGAGACAACGTCTCGATCACCCGCCAGGGGAGTGGAATGAGCCAAAGAAGGCACGTGTTGGTTTCACTTTTGTCGATAAGAGAGAAAAAAGATTGCATCAACAAGCTTATGGAACATTTCGTTCTACATCCGGAATACCGCAAATACGATGTGGAGGGTAACAAGATTGCGGGAAACAAGAAGAGGGGCAAGCTAGTCAAACGATTCGCTCTTTCTAGGATGGCCAACGCATTAGGAAATACAAGCAAAATCTAGCCCATGACTTTGTCAACCAGGGCAAGACTCCGGATTTCAAAGGACAATATGAGAAGCGCAACATGATTGGCCAGAATTTGTGAAGCAAAAGAAATCGGAGCAGTTCCTTGAACTATCGAAAAAAAATAAGGAAAATGCGGCCAAGAAGGAGTACAATCATAAAATGGGGCCAGGAGGGTATCGCTTTTGGCAGCCTAAGTGGGAGAAGATGGAGAACGAGGCTGAGGGCGCGAGGAATCCGTCCAGCAACGGAGGGATGGGACCCAAGGGCCAAAAGCTGGTGGTACGGGCATGGGGGATCGCTGAACCCGGAGACAGGGGAGTGTGTTTATCAGGGCAAAATAATTACACCCACCCAAAAGCTTATTGAGGCAATGAGGGAGGCTCAAGAGGGAGGATCAGGTTCAACGGAGAGAACGACGCACGACAAAAGCCCTCGGGAATCCTGAACACGGAGGACGTATACGAGGCATGGGGCCCATTCCGTGGAAAATAGGGTTCCCCGGAACGATGACCCGTACGGTTACGAAGCCGTAAGAGAAAGATGGATCGGGATGCGGATGTTGTGGCGAAGTTGGTAACGGAAATGGATGTGATGAAGAAAACCGTGAGTGTACTAGTCGCGAAAGAGATGCGGCTCGGGCGCGACATCTTGAAGATCATCCAATGGATCTCGGAAGCCAGCGAGAAGAAGCAGCGTGGCTTCCACGGAGGCCTCACCGGCTGGTGCACCGACGATAGAAATTACTGCACCGGAGCCTACGGTGGTCGAAATTACTGCACCGGAGCCTCCTCGCTACCCCGTGGACGATATAAAGGAGATGAAAGCATGTCATCTGTATTATCCTATCGGGAACATGTCCATGAAGGTAGCCATCGGCGGTGCTTTACCACTGGAGCACTCCACCACAACAACCCCATTCAAGATGGCTATGCTCGTGTGACGGTGGAGGAGATAGTCCAAGGGTTTGAGAACCTGGACATTGACATTGCTACACACGAAGGGGTGAAAAGACTTGGAGATGTCAAGCGCCGAGTTCATTCTATGGCGAGAAGAAATTTATCAAGTTTCCGGGCGAGGCGCCAACAAGTCCACCCGTACGGTGGTGGTGGTGGCGGTGGCGGTGACGGTGGCGGTGGCGGTGGCGGTGACGGTGGCGGTGGCGGTGACGGTGGCGGTGGTGCTTCACCTAATACACCTCATTCACGTCAGCCCACGCCGCCGCCCCCGGTCCTCGTCCGGCGGGTGATCGACACCGGTACCGCCCCCAATCCACCTCCGGCGAAGAAGCGAAGCAGTCCTGGGTTATTAACCGGACCCTTACGTACCTAAGAAAACAAAGGTACCGGAGGTATCACGAAGCCTCTCCCCACGAGGCCTTGGGAAAGTAGTGCCGAGGAAGTCGAGGCGGGCGCGGCTGCTGATTTAGAGAAATGGAAGGCGGCGTCAAGAGGAAAATAGAGGGCGAGCCCAAGCCGGTATATTCGACAAGGAAAAACGATGGGCTAAGTCATTTTTGAACACACCGTCCCAAGCCGCGAAGAATCTGCACGACGACTATTTACGTGAACTTCGTAGGCAAGCACTCGCGTTCAAGAACAGGAAAGAGTTGGCGGAGAAGAAAGCCGTGAAGGACGAGGCCGAGTCAAAATTAGAAAGGGGAAAGAAGTTGCCCAGCTCGGGGAACAAAGTAAACAATCGATCGCCCCGCTCATAGTGCAAGCCGCCGATCCGGATGCCCCGATATCATAGCAGCTGCGGCAGCTTTATGGATTGAGCGTAACGAGTGCCGAGAGAACAAGCGGCCGAGTTAGGTATCACTCTTCGTGCCTTTGCTAGGCCTTGATGAGGCGCCAATGAAGGACGTAGTATTTACATATGTGAAGAATGGCCCTCTCGTCGAGCCTGCGCGAGAAGGGGATCTACCTCGACAAATGCTAGGTCTGCTAAATTGGTACAAGGGTTACATAAAACATAAAAACGCCAAAGA
Organism: Lolium perenne; assembly: GCF_019359855.2. NCBI lineage: Eukaryota > Viridiplantae > Streptophyta > Magnoliopsida > Poales > Poaceae > Lolium > Lolium perenne. The sequence goes on along the minus strand of NW_027249057.1, from coordinate 87,738 downwards.
CTATATCTATGCGGAAGTTAGATATGAGCATCACTTCAAACATTACTGGGTACAAATTCCTCTGAGTGAATTGTTCCAGCTGTTCAATCTGCGCGACCTCGACAAATCTATCATCGGTTGCTACGTTACGTAAGTGATTTATTAATTTCTACCCCATCTCGTTCATTGCCTGCCTTTGTCCTAACTATCTTGTTGTGTACGCTATTATGCAGAATGAAGAAGCGGGAAATGCGAATAAGGAACATCCATGATGTTGGGTTCATTGACCCACACATCGTTAATTCACATGTGTTAGAACACCACCCGCCGACGTGGAGGATGACTGTGGCGGTTTATTAGAAAACAGCAACGAGAAAAGTGATATTCTATTTCCTTACCATTTTGGGTGAGTGTTTCTGTCTTGAGCACATTCTCTTTTGTTTACTCCATGCATGGTATGTGGCTAATCGATGAGTTATGCATGGTTGTGCATGTATCGTGTCCGCAGGTTCCACTTTGGATTCTTATGGTAATTAAAGTTCAGACCTCCTCGGTTCTCGTCCACGACTCTCTGAATATGGATCCGGCGCTTTGGGGCGACATGAGAAAAATGATGCAAAAGTAATTATTTTCATTCATTTGCGCTCTATATCGATCGGCCTATTTCGTTCATCATTTCCTAATATCAAGTAACTAATTAATAACTCTCTTGTTTATTTAATTTTCTTTGCCTCGTAGGGTTTGGAGACGGTTCGTAGATACCAAGGTCGGTGAATTCAAAAAAGAGCTACATTTTAAAATGGCGGTGCGGACGGCGGGGATACTCAGCCACCGGGGACCAACCTATGTGGATACTATGTTTGTGAGAGGATCCGGAGATACTTGCAATGAGCGGGACCAGACGTGTGAGAACAACATCTGAGGAATAACCTCCGGAAGACGCTTAGTCCGAAGCTCGCTTCCGACCACTTCAAGAGGAACTAGCTGGATGGTTGGCGAGGGAAGTCATCGATCCTAAAGGAGAACACTATTACGATGACGTAGAACTTTATATGCACCAGAATTTGTAACTAACTTGTTCAAAATTGTATATGGTCATCCGATATTGAATATATATTGTATATGGTCATCCGATATTGAATATATATTGTATATTCCTCTTGAATTCTTTTTGGTTCTAATTTCAAATTTGTTTGAAATTGTACATTCATATGCATGTATGTATACGATGCAAGTAGAATATGTGAAACTCCTTCAAAATTAAAACCCAAAAGAAATAAAATAATACAAATTAAAAAGAAACCAGATTTAGGGGGAGGGGGGCTAAAACCCTAAACCCTGCGGAGGCCTTTAGTCGCGGTTGGCCTAAATATGTGAAACTCCTTCAGAATTAAAACCCAAAAGAAATAAAATAATACAAATTAAAAAGAAACCAGATTTAGGGGGAGGGGGGCTAAAACCCTAAACCCTGCGGAGGCCTTTAGTCGCGGCTGGCCAGAAGAACCGCGACTAAAGGTCCTCCGCTCTGGCCTTCGCTGCGGCCCACCTGGACCGGCCATTAGTCGCGGTTCGTAAGGAACCGCGACTAAAGGGGGGGGCCTTTAGTCGCGCAGCTTTGGTCGCGGTTGCGCCACCGCGACTAATGGCAGTTGCCAACCGCGACCAAAGCCCTTTTTTCCACCAGTGCTCTGTAGCGGGATTTTTGTTTCTTAGTTCTTTTTTGGGTGTGTGCATCCGTACTGACATTATGGTGTTGCGTTGTTGCGTTGTTGCAGAGGCTGAGTGTAATTGGTATCTTCTGATATTAATATTTTTATCAAAAAACACAAAAGTGCGACATTCAAAATAAGTAGGGAGTGAAGGCTGCTGTTTTGGCAGGGCGGTAGCATGTTTCGAGAGATGGGTGCGTTTTTGCTGGCTGAAACAATCCGTAGTACTGGATAGAGTAGAGTAATTCGTTTGGGCCAAGCGCTTTTGAATGTCGCACTTTTGTGTTTTTTTGATAAAGAAAATATATTAGCTCGGAAGAAACATATGCAGAAAACAAGGAAATGGCCCGCATATGACAAATTTGGTGCTCCTGCGGAATTCTTGTGAAATCTAAAGAACCACGCCCCGTAAATTGTCGGACGAAACGCATACCCCATTAAATATCCACCACAGCCGACCATAAGAAGTAGTAGTAGTAGAAAAGTAAACGCAGCCAGATGTAAACATGTGAACAAATCCAATCCACGACGCTAGGAGCAGCGCGGGAAGGGGGCGAGGCCAAGAGGCGCGGAGGAGGGAGGGAGGAGGAGAGGGGTTTGGAGTTTGGGGGGCTTACGGAGGGGAGGGGCGGGGCGGGCGGGCGGTGCAGGATCAGGGCTCGGCCCAAGAAGAACGAAGGCCGAGCGAGCGAGCGAGCAAACCCTAGCTAGATCTGGGTGGGGGGCACGGGGAACCGGCTGCGGGCGGGGGGTCGAGAGGTTCCTGTGCTGGGAACGGAAAAGCAGGGGGGCGGGGATTTTATGGGCTCGCGGCCCACGGCCATGGGCCTGCCGAGCTGGCACGGCTGTGAGGCTGCAGGGTGAGGTTATTTGGGTTGAGATCCGCATGGCCCCCATGTTACTTGCACGTTTACGTCGATCCGAAAGACAACACCGAGAAAGCATCACATTTGCTCAAGGATTGTCGTCAATTCTACAATATTCAGAAGCTATGCGAAAAATTGAGGTCCGACTCCGACACACAGGCACACCCGATAATACAAGGTACAGCTGCCTCCGTTCGATTGCCCGAGCCACAGGACCGCCCACACGTGTCAGCCGAAGCCTTTCCCGTATCACGAGGACAGGTGAATACGATCCACAAGGCCAGCGTTTTCAAAAGAGAATCCAAGAAATTTACGCGAGAGATAAAACTTGCAGAGGTGGCCATGGCAAGTGTACCAGAATACATCGATTGGTCAGATCAAATCATCTTATTCAGCAGGGCTGATCATTCGATAGTTGTGCCTAGGCCTGGTCACGTTGCCCTAGTACTCGAAGCACAGATTGGAGGATTCAACATGAGTAATTCATGGATGGTGGCAACGACTTAAACCTTCTGTTTGCAAGCACGATGAAGGCGATGGGTATGACAGTTGATATGTTACAAGAATCCGACACATGTTTCCATGGCATTATCCCGACCCTACCGGCATATCTTCTTGGCAAGATCTTGCTGGATGTTGTTTTTGGTACACCCAACAACTTCAGGAAGGAAAGACTCGAGTTCGAGGTAGTAAATTGGGAATCTCAATACCACGCTATCCTCGGCCGACCGGCGTTCGCTAAATTCATGGCAGTTCCCCATTATGCGTAAATGAAACTCAAGATGCCAGGCAATAATGGGACCATGATAACTTTTCATGGAAGTTTCTCTCGTTCCGATAATAGCAACAAGGACTTCCAGAAGATTGCCTCTAAATTCGGAGTCAGAGAAGAACTCAATGCACTAGACGTACTCACCGACCATAAGCAGCCACCTACAGATAATCGGAGTACAAGAGCCGACGAGTTACCTCGCCCTAGAGTGCGAAGATAATGGCGCAAAGATAGCCGACGCCGTCATCGCCGCCGAGCGACAACACCGTCGAGCTCGCCAAGTACCCAGTCGACCACAACGACCCCGCCATCCTCGAGAAGCCAACCAAGCTCGACTCGTCCGCGGCGACCTTCCAGCCAACGACTGACACTCGCCGAGTATATTTGGTAGAGAACGACTCAAGTAGGCAGGTTATCGTTGGGACGGGCTTGTCCGCCCAATAGGAAAGCGCGCTCATCAAGTTCCTCCGAGAGAATTGAGATATATTTGCATGGAAACCTTCTGATATGCCAGGTGTCCCGAGAGAACTTGCTGAGCACAAACTCCACGTTGATCCCACCGCGCGCCCCGTCCAGCAATCGATGCGACCTGTAGGCGAAGAACGATGGCGCGCAATCGCCGAAGAGGTGAACTGGTTACTCGCCGCCAGATTCATCATGAAAATCAAGCACCCTAAATGGCTGGCAAACCCAGTCCTAGTTCTGAAGAAGAATAAGACGTGGAGAATGTGTATAGATTACACCGGCCTCAACCGCGCCTGCCCCAAGGACCCATTCGTCCTCCCGTGAATCGACCAAATTATCGACGCAGTCGCAGGCTCGGAGTCGCTATACTTCCTCGACGCATACTCCGGGTATAACCAAATCAAGATGGCGGTTGATGACCAGGAGAAAACGGCGTTCATCACGCCACTCGGCGCCTACTGCTACACCATCATGACCTTCGGCCTCAGGAACGCTGGAGCCACCTATCAGCGGTGCATGAACAGTTGCCTCGAGAGTCAAATCGGGTGCAATGTCCACGTATACATCAACGACGTGGTGGTGAAGTTGTTGTGGTCAAAACCCACCGGCGGGCAGCGACGGGCAACACAGTAGAGCCGGGAACAACTTAGGGTTGCGGCTGGCCCTGGTCCCTCCGAGCGACGGCCCGCAAAGCCTCTGGTACACACGTCCGATGCTGATGCAAGGGCGTGCCACCTGACCTATACCTGGTCAGGAAGGTGATGGAGATGCCTCGCTTAGTTTCCTGCATGGCATACACGTAAACATTAAATACGAGCCTCGATCGGCTCTCAGGTTATCCTGTGAATCGGCTCAAGGAGCCGATCCACCCATGATTCGTACGAGGTGCACGAATATATGGTGGTCCTGCTTGATCAAGATAAAGCTAATGCGATCTACGATGATTTAGGGTTTTCACCGCATAATCGGATCATCCTACTCACGATTGGGCCTCGCGGCCACGCACGGTGATCGTAAGCCGGTCCTAGACAAGGCCTAAAAACCAACACGAGGTTGATCCCCGGAACATCCTGTCTAGGACTAGCAAACGACACCTTACGTGCCGCTGGATCCTCCAACCCTTTGTAAGGCCTAACTATTGCAGATATTAAACTAATCCTTGAAGAACAAGGAGCAACCGTAATGGATCGGATCTACTAAATAATGATCAAGCGGGGTGCCGCCCCCACACCTAAGGTAGGTGTGAGGGCGGCTAGATATGCAAGGGTTGCACTACGATAGCATATGATACGAAGAACAATGCTAACCCTAACATATCTAAGATAACTACGTTGATCGCCATCAAAAAGGCTTCAGTACGAGCAACGCATGAACAACGAGCATAAGCTTGTGCTGCCTAGATCGCAAGATGCGATCTAGGCAGCATGATGCTTACCGGTAGAAACCCTCGAGACGAAGGAGTTGGCGATGCGCCGAGATTGATTTGTTGGTTGAACGTTGGTTGTTATTTATTCCATAAACCCTAGATACATATTTATAGTCCAGGGGACTTTCTAACGTGGGAATAATCCCCACCGTGCACGAGACAAACTCTACCTAAACGACACGTATCCTACTATGTTACAGATATACGGGCCAACTAGCCCAAACTTTGCATATAAGGCCGATTCACGCGATTCTTCTATGTATATTCTTCAAATCCATCTTGATCGTGGCCCACCTCTGACTCGGTCAAATTCTGGTGATAACACATGCCCCCCTGGTTTTGGAATTGGTAATTCCAAAATCACTCTTCTTTTTCTTCGTCGGGTCATGTCGTGGCAGAACCGCCGCAGTATCTTTCATCATGATGCCTTGCCTTCTCAACTTCTCCACGTGACCTGGCAGTTTTTTTTTCTTTTAGGCACCACTTCCTCGGAAACTGCTGTGGCATTGAATTTCCACTATATCCCCTTTTATTTAACCGCTCCGAACAGTTTACTCCTGCATCCCCTTCGCATTAGCACTCCAAAAGCCCTCCTGCGACACGATGTCTTCTTCCTCCTCTGCCCCATCGGATCTTTCCACCCAATCCTCCTCTTCCCGCGAGCCGACGCCGGAGCCGAACCCGGCGGAGGTCCACGCAGCCAACACTCGCCGCGCCATCGAGGCCGGGGAGGAGCCCAGCCATGACTTCTCCGTCTGGTCTGAGGACGACAAGTCCTTGACCGACGGGGAAAGCGATCTCCGCTTCCTCGCCGACGGGGAAACGGAGGAGGAGAGCGACGACGATCGCTTCTCCTGCGACTTCACCTCTTCCGAGGAGGCGGAGGAGGAGAAGGAGGAGGAGGAGGCGGAGGAGGACGACACCTCCTCCGACGAGCCGCCGGCCAAACGGTTCTGCCCCTGGCCGGGGAACCTCAGCGACTTCGACAGCGACGACGACGACGCTGACGAAGAGGACGAGGACAATGAGGGCCCGGTCGGCGGCCATTGGAGCAGCGACGACGAGCCCGCCGGGAGTAGCGCCGACAGCGGCGACGACGAGGGCAGCGACGGCCCGTAGATAGGACCTTAGTATAGGACCAGTAGTAGTAGATGGGGCAATGTATCCCCTAGTACTCCCTTTTGAGAGCAATCAGCTCTTTATGTAAGAAATCTTGCCTATCAATGAAGAACTTCTCCCAATTTGATTTTTGCCGATTCCCTTTGAGCTTAATTTAGCCGATTTCCTCTCATACTGATCTTGCCGATTTGTCCCCTTAGCCAATGCGCAATGATCCGATAGCAACGCATCGGTCCTTTAAAATTCACCCTTCAATTCTTCACCTGATGATTTTGAGATCTGGTGGATAAAGTAGAGTCTTCAAGAAAGCCTTTGAATTCTTCCAACCAAACCTAATGGTCTTCTTTAAACACTCATCATTTTGTGAAGAAGGTTGCGACGAAAGATCAGTCGATGGTACCTCAATCGGCTCTTAAATAGAGCATCTACCAGGCCTATGCCCCCCGAGCCTTACTCGAGGCGAGAATGTCAGTGAGGATGCACCAAAGCCAATCACCTTTCTTCCTTCGAAAGCCGATATACCTCTTCTATCAACACTGCTGAACTAGCACCAAGGGCTGAAAATCCTTGACAAAAAAGTTCAGGAACCCTAATCGGCTCAAGGCAGCTGAAGAAGCAGGAGGTCCCACAGCTGAACTGGAGGAGAAACTTGGTGAAGACCCGGTAGACCTTATAATTGCACTAGAGTCGATGGCTGCGCATCGGCTTCGCTTCTTAGTTCTAAAGTCGATTTTTTTTACTGGCCGATTTTTCCTATCAGCCCCCAATGTTTCACTGCGCACAGGTTCATCTGCGCCTGTTCATCCGATTAGATGCCCCCCGAGCCGAATCTGCCAGGTGACTGCAGATATCGGCTTTGTGGTTAGCCAAGGCACTGTATTTGCACGTCGGCTCCGCTAGGATTCGTGTTGATTCTCATCCGCCGACGTGACCGCTGCCCAATAGATCAATGCTGAACGTAAGCAGAACCTGTGGTGAAGATAATTTTGGCCGATTGCTGAAAATCGGCCTCCATATTGATCGAAACGCTCAATGAAGGTCTTGTAATTTTCCCTCATAGATTTTTTGGGGCCGATCACAAGGATCAGCCTCGCCATGTTTGCTCATTGGTTTGCTCCAGTTACATGGTCAGGCCAGTGGATAAGACCAGCCTAACCCTGCCCTTCGTCACGTCGATGCGCTCGCAGTCGTCCAAATTGATACCTGAGAGTGGCTCTTGGCCTGCTGCTTCCCACGCGTTCATGCCAGCCGTTGAAATTTCGGCTGAGTCATCGGCCTGGACGACCTCTACCTCATCTCCATCCCACTGTATTATGCATTGGTGCATCGTGGAGGGAATGCAACAGTTGGCGTGGATCCAATCTCTTCCCAGCAGAACAGCATAGGTGTCTTGCTATCGACGATGAAAAATGTCGTAGGGATAGTTTTCCTTCCTACGGTCAGATCCACGTTCAGGACACCTTGTGCGTCAGATGCTTGGCCGTTGAAATCGCTCAATGTCACGTTGGTCTTGATCAGATCCGAGCTAGAGCGTCCCAACCGACGTAGCATAGAGTATGGCATAATGTTGACTGCCGCTCCGGTGTCCACCAGCATCTTATTGACAGGCCTCCCATCGATGTAACCTCGCAAGTATAGGGCCTTCAGATGTCTGTAGCTTCTTTCTCATGGCTTCTCAAAGATAACCGGCCGTGGGCCGCAGTCAAGTTGTGCCACAGGTGCCTCGTCTAATCCCGGAGCACTGAACTCCGAAGGGAGGATGAACACCATGTTTGTGCCAGCTGATGTTTCATCATCGGCTTTCCTTTGCTTGGGGCGCCACTCCATTTTCCGTGGACGACCCTCTTCATCCAGGGTTCGCTGAACTTTCGCAGCCAGATCAGGTCACGCCTTCCTTAGCGTATGCAAGTATAACCTTTCGGCTTCCTCCAAGCCGCGCAATCGCTGAACCCTGCGCTTTTGGGAACGGATGAGCCCATCAGGGCACCACCTTGGCCGGTGGTACCTGTCTTCTTCTTCTTCTTGTCCCTCGTCTTCTGAATCCTCGAGACCTTCCAACCGAGGGGACTCAGCGCGTTTGCTTTGTGGTGGGAGAGGCCCTAGGCATTTGAACACGGACACGTTGGCTGCCTCCTTCTTCTTCTGGTTGCATTCTGGGCAATTGCCGATTGTGGGCAATCGGCTCATTCCTGAATTCCAGCAGTGTCTGAAGAAGGGGCAGTCCCAGTGCCTATCGTTGTCGTCTTGCTCCCTTGATTTTCCTTTGGCACAGCGCTCGTGCTCCTCCTCATCGCGATCATGCCGATGATGTCTTCTGGCTTCTCTAGCCAGACGATCTCTTTCATCATCATCGCTGGATCGTCGGCGTTGGTCATACTGACTCACATACTTGTTGAGGAGGTAATCAGAGAGGGGTCGCTGATATCTCATGTTCTTCACTTCTCCCTCTGTGACGTAGCGCTTGCCATCATGACAGAGCCGATCGCGTGGAGCAGCCTCCTCTGTGTCCTTGCTACGAGAGCAGCTGCCCTCGTCTCCATCCTTGCCAGCGTGGTGTCCAAGTCCTACCATGTTGATGCTGAACGAGGATCCTGGCTGGCAACCTTCAGGGTAAGTGCATTCCACCATGTTAACGGCGGGGAAGGGGTGAGTGTCGACCTTCATGGCGTACTGGTTGAATATCAGACGTCCTTGTTCTATCGCCATTTGGATCTGCTGACGCCACACCCTGCAGTCGTTGGTGGCATGGGAGAGCGAGTTATGCCATTTGCAGTATGGCTTTCCATTCAGCTCCTGTACCGTGGGGAATTTGAGACCTTCGGGTATCTTCAACTGCTTCTCCTTGAGTAGGAGGTCGAAGATTTGCTTAGTTTTGGTCACGTCAAAATCAAACCCCCTGGGCGGACCTGGTGGCTTAACCCATTTGCAGGACACGGGGGTTGCCCCCCGAGTCCATTCAGCCACTGCTACCTCTTGATCTCCCGCAGAAACTTCGTCTTCCTCTGCCTCGACCAGGACTAATGCACGCTTGAATTTGTCCTGGTACAAGTCCGGGTGGCGCTGTTCATATGCCGACAGTTTCTGAACCATGTGCGCCAGTGAGGGGTAGTCTGCTTGGGAGGCCATGTCCTTGAGCGGTGCTGCAAGGCCCGCTACTGCCAACTCGACTGCTTCCTTTTCAGTCACACGAACCGAATAACATCGGTTCCTAAGATTCCTGAAGCGCTGGATGTATTCTGTCACAGTTTCTCCACGCTTCTGACGTATTTGTGCTAGATCGGCAAGGCCAGACTCGGAAGCCTCTGAATGGTACTGCGTATAGAACTGTTCTTCCAACTGCTTCCAAGTCCGGATCGAGTCTGGTGGCAACGAGGTGTACCACCCGAAAGCCGATCCCGTGAGGGACTATGAGAAGAACCTCACGCGTAGTGGATCCGACACTGAGGCCGTTCCTAGCTGTGCCAAATATCGGCTCACATGCTCGATGGAGCTGGAACCATCTGATCCACTGAATTTGGAGAAATCAGGGAGCCGATATTTAGGTGGTAGCGGGATCAACTCGTACTCGTCGGGGTACGGCTTGGAATAGCCGATTGCCCTCCTTTTCGGCACCATGCCGAACTGGTCTCTCAGTATGGTACTGATCTGATCCGCAGTGCAGGCTCCAGGAGATGAACTCTGAAGATTCGCCGGGGTGGCGTACTTAGCCAGCCATGCTTGCTTTTCCAGCTCTGAGCCAACTGCAGGAGCTGAGCTCTGGAGGTTCGTCGGGGTGGCATATTTAGTCAGCCACGTCTGCTTCTCAAGATCTGTTGCTGACGCCCCTCCTGCTTTTCCAGAAGTCCCTGATGTCGCGGCCTGGCTTGTGAGCGCCCAGTTGCCGCAGTCTGGCACATACGTGCACATGTACCCGTGAGGGATCTCCTTAGGTGCCTCATGCAAGAACTGGCAGTCACTAGGGTCACCACCGATCTTGTAGACGATGAATGCCGGTGAATTCGGCACTTCTGGTGCTGCCAACGCAAATGGCAGCGGTGGACGGGACTAGAGTGGCAACTCTCCTTGATGCGTCCCGAGAGCTGGTCCTGACGGCGAGTACTGGTGCCTCATGATCTCCTGGATCACCCGAAGAGCGACACGCTCCAACGTGTTTACCAGGTTCTCAGAGTGGCGGTGTAGCGAGTGAGCTACCAAGTAGTTGATCTCTTGCCGCAGGGACCTGGTGCGTTCTTCTGACGGGGCAGAGAGGTCTATCCCATCGAGTGCACCATCAGGCGTGAACCCCTTCCACCTGATGCCATGTGAACGGGTTCTGTGGAAAGAGCCGATGAGGTCGGCTTCGAGGATTGCTTTGACCTCGTCATACTTCTTCTTGAGCTCGTCGGTCAGATCCTCGTACGTGACTGGAGTGCCGTCCACCATCTCAGAGGTAGATGGCGATGTGGTTGATGACGAAGCTGGTCCCACCGGGCGTGCCAGAATGTGTTGCGGTCAAAACCCACCGGCGGGCAGCGACGGGCAACACAGTAGAGCCGGGAACAACTTAGGGCTGCGGCTGGCCCTGGTCCCTCCGAGCGACGGCCCGCAAAGCCTCTGGTACACACGTCCGATGCTGATGCAAGGGCGTGCCACCTGACCTATACCTGGTCAGGAAGGTGATGGAGATGCCTCGCTTAGTTTCCTGCATGGCATACACGTAAACATTAAATACGAGCCTCGATCGGCTCTCAGGTTATCCTGTGAATCGGCTCAAGGAGCCGATCCACCCATGATTCGTACGAGTTGCACGAATATATGGTGGTCCTGCTTGATCAAGATAAAGCTAATGCGATCTACGACGATTTAGGGTTTTCACCGCATAATCGGATCATCCTACTCACGATTGGGCCTCGCGGCCACGCAAGGTGATCGTAAGCCGGTCCTAGACAAGGCCTAAAAACCAACACGAGGTTGATCCCCGGAACATCCTGTCTAGGACTAGCAAACGACACCCTACGTGCCGCTGGATCCTCCAACCCTTTGTAAGGCCTAACTATTGCAGATATTAAACTAATCCTTGAAGAACAAGGAGCAACCGTAACGGATCGGATCTACTAAATAATGATCAAGCGGGGTGCCGCCCCCACACCTAAGGTAGGTGTGAGGGCGGCTAGATATGCAAGGGTTGCACTACGATAGCATATGATACGAAGAACAATGCTAACCCTAACATATCTAAGATAACTACGTTGCTCGCCATCAAAAAGGCTTCAGTACGAGCAACGCATGAACAACGAGCATAAGCTTGTGCTGCCTAGATCGCAAGATGCGATCTAGGCAGCATGATGCTTACCGGTAGAAACCCTCGAGACGAAGGAGTTGGCGATGCGCCGAGATTGATTTGTTGGTTGAACGTTGGTTGTTGTTTATTCCATAAACCCTAGATACATATTTATAGTCCGGGGGACTTTCTAACGTGGGAATAATCCCCACCGTGCACGAGACAAACTCTACCTAAACGACACGTATCCTACTATGTTACAGATATACGGGCCAACTAGCCCAAACTTTGCATATAAGGCCGATTCACGTGATTCTTCTATGTATATTCTTCAAATCCATCTTGATCGTGGCCCACCTCTGACTCGGTCAAATTCTGGTGATAACAGAAGTCGACTCGGCAGAACGACCTAGTCATCGACCTTACCGAGACTTTCGCCAACCTCCGACGCTACCAGATCAAGCTCAACCCACTGAAGTGCACCTTCGGGGTCCCCTCAGGACAGCTACTCGGCTATGTCATCTCCACGCGCGGCATCGAGCCCAACCCAGAGAAAACATCAGCAGTCATGCGCACCAAAAGGCCAGTTTGCCTCCTCGACACACAAAAACTCGCCGGGCGACTCGCAGCGCTTAGTCGCTTCATACCCCGACTCGGCGACAAGGCCATGCCACTTTACCGTCTCCTGAAGAAGTCAGATTCCTTCGAATGGACGGAAGAAGCACAACAGGCCTTGGAAACTCTCAAGAACGCCCTACAAAACGCACCTATCCTAGCCGCTCCATTACCCGATGAAACCATGATCCTCTATGTCGCCGCGTCCAATCGCATGATGTCAGTTCAATTATTGGCCTATCAGTCCTGTCGCATGATGTCATCATTGTCGTCTAGCTGACAACTCCGGACCAACCTCCTCCTACCACGTGTCCATGTAGAATTGCATTCGAAGGCTAACACGTGCCACGAGCGTGCCCATTGGCATGTCGACACGTGTCACACGTAATACCAACATGTGTGTGTGGATGGCCCACTAACTTTGGGCCCATGTTTGTAGTTGTAAGGGTATATTGCCCCTATGTGTGGTTTTGGTAATCAATGACAACCCCTATGGACTAATGTTTTCATTGAGTTTATATGAAGGAATATTCCATAGGTACTACTTGCTCTCCATGTGTTGGATTCAAGTATGGATGCCATGAAGATAAAGATATACCTTGTGTATTGGCATCAAGATCATCGGTATGAAGATATATATGTGATATGATCAAGAAGAATAAATGAAGATGGAGTTCTTATGTGGAACTCAATATTATCCATGCTCTATCTTAAGTGAGTATGAGAAGATACAAGGTTGAGTTGGGCAAGTTCAAGGTAAGCATCTTGAGTGGATCACATGCTTGAAGCTTGCCGTCCATTTGGTGATAGTGGACATATGAAGATGTGCTTCAATGAAGCTTTCCCATCATAGTGTATGGGGGAGCATTTGTGAGTATACACGAAGCGACAAATGATCAAGTGATGGGATGCGCAAGGCAAAGGTATGACCTTGATAGGTTTTCCTTTTACCGGTCTCGAGGTGGTTGATGGGAGACCGGATTATAGGATAGATAGCCGCACTATTAAGAGGGGCTTTCGGTTGGGTAACTTGATCACATCGTCTTAGGGAGCTCAATCCTTTGCATACTTTGCATATTCTTATTGTTTCTTGGTATTTCTCGGTGTGAGGTTCTTGAGCTTGTTGCTAGCTTTACAACAAGCCCAAGTTCATCGAAAACAGAGTTCGCATGCATCTTCTATTGCGTTTTCGAGGTTGGGTGATTTTACCGGTTATTCATGATATAAGGTTCTACCTTTTATATTCATGATAAAATCCCCTCCTATAGATTCTTGGGTTTTTCACTTTCTATAAGATAGCATTTGTTGTTATCTTCCAAACAAAATTGGTTTCATGCGATTCGGAGTTCGGGAGCATTAGTTATTAAAGAAAAAGGAAAAAGGAAAAAAGAATAAAAAGGAAAAAGAAAAAAGAAAAAAGGAGGAGGGTCAGCCGGTCGGCCGCCCGGCCTGCCGGGCCGTGCGCCGGCCCACCCGGCCGAATCCGGCATGGCGGCCTGTGCCATCCGGGGGCGGGTCCCGTGGGCCTGCCGGATTACTCCGGCCCAGGAGCCGGTTCTCTACCGGGCCGCCCGGCCGCCTCCCCGGCCCAGCCGGAGCCTCCTCCGGACCGCGCGCCGCCCGTGCGCGCGCCCAGCTCCGCTCGGTTGCTGGGCCGGTCCGGCCGGACCCTCAGCTGGGCTCCTCAGCGCCCAGGCCAGTCGGCCGGCCTGGCAGCCGGCTGGGCTGTCTTTTTTGCCCGTTTTTCTTGCCTTTCTCACTTGTTTTTTCCCCCAACTGTTTTATTTGTCCCCATGCTATAAATAACCCTTCTTCCACCTTGAGCAAGTAGTTCTTCCCATTCTCTCACCTCCATTGTTGCTATTTGAAGAACTTGCTCTCCCCCTTGATTCCTCCAACCATTCTTGCTCATATTTGAGGATTTGAGAGAGGAGATCTAGATCTACACTTCCACCGATCCATTTCTTCTCTAAGTGACGAGGGAATACCTCGGCAATGCCTACGTATTGTAGACTAGGGTTTCGGGAGAGCGACGATGGAGATTCCGGGGTCGAGATTAGGCACACGACGTACCCAGCTTCGGGTCCCCTCGGTGGAGGATCCCTACGTGCTGCTAGCAATCCAGTATATGACCATATGTATGTTTACAGGGTGCCGCCGTAGCGTAGCTATGTTGTCTATATTCTGTCTATCTCTTGGCCTATCTCCTCTCCCTCATTTCGGGTGCCTTGGCTGGCTTTATATATGCAACCAGCCTAGGGTTTTACAAGAGTCCTAGTCGACTACTTCTTCGGGTTGCCTTGTTGGGCCTTCTCCATATTGGGCCGAGCCGATCCAGGTATACCAATAATGGGTACCCAAAGGGTATGCCCATGTCAGTAGCCCCCGAGTTTATAGGGAAGTCGAAGACTTGCGTAGAAACTCCAAGCATAACCATCTCCGAAATCGAAGAAAAAACAAGGCGAGGTCCATGTCGTAGATCATGTATAGGGTAGATGATGTCGACGATTCTTGAAATTATCGGGTGCGCGGCAGCGCTCCCGATGGGAGTAGCCCCCGAGTCTATGGGAAAGTGCTTGCACTTGGGTGTAGACTCAAGTTGTACTACTCGATGAAGAACTTAACTATATTTCTGGAGGACTTGATGAAATCCATGGGCTCCCGATGGGAGTAGGCTCCACTCGAGTTGTAGAATCGAGTTGAGTCTACAAAGCTTGATTGTCATAGATGCTATCGAAGTTATTTTTCTATCGGGTGCGCGACCAGCGCTCCCGATGGGAGTAGCCCCCGAGGCTACAGCCAAGTGTTTGCACTTGGGTGTAGGCTCAACTTGCTTTTAATCGACACCACAATTTTTCCTCTTTCTTGTATCTTATCGGGAGGATGAACAATACTCTCGATAAGAGTAGCCCCCGAGCCTATGAGCAGGTGCTTGCACCTAGGCATAGGCTCAAGTTGTACTACTCGATAACGAACTTGGTGCGCCCCTCTTTTTATCGACTCCAAGCCGTTGCTATTTTTATTTGACATCCATATCTATATTGTACAGGGATAATGGTAGTTGGGGCTAGTTCATCTGACGGATCAGGTACTAGTTAACTGCTCTAGTGGCAATCCGCAAAAACCTACTTCAAGATCATGTCCCTGGACATGATCCCGGGATACTGGTGTAAACTTCGACAGGTGCCGCTTAAGGTCTTACCATTCTGTCGAGTCCCAGTCATATTTTATCGGGTACCTAACGCGTCCGTTAGGATTTTTCTTCGTATCTGTTGATACGGATAAAAGTAGCAGAGCGCAGTCTTCGGCGATGCCACGCCCAGCAGAACGGATCTGGGGTCTTACCTTCGCAAATTTGCGGCATTCAGAAACTGATCGCAACTTTGGCGTTCTGAGAATATATTGTCGAGTGCCTTGTTCGGCTGATGCAATGACCCATTTTGCGGGTTTTTCTATATTTTTCTCTCGGGCTTGATGAGACAGCCGAATATATTGGTTCTTCTATATTGTCATCAGGCACATCGCCGATGCTCTTGCTCAGAACAAATGACGAGTCAATGGACCCGAAGATTTGTCCATCCTCTTTTTTTTTCTCCCTTTTTTTTCTACTCCTCTTTTTTTTTCTTTTTTTTTTTTTTGGTTTCTCCTTGATGATAATTTCGTCGAGTTCCTCCCTCAGGAAAATTTCTTCGGGTCCTCCTTGAGGATAATTCTTCGGCACCTCCTTGAGTATAATTCTTCGGCACCTCGTTGAGGATAATTCTTCGGCACCTCCTTGAGGATAATTCTTCGGCACCTCCTTGAGGATAATTCTTCGAGACCTTCTTGAAGATAATTCTTCGGGACCTTCTTGAGGATAATTCTTCGGGACCTTCTTCTTTCTTGAAGACAATTTTGTCGAGTTCTCTCTTTGGACAATTTCGTCGGGTTCTCTCTTGTAAACAATTTCGTCGGGTTCTCTCTTATATACTTTGAATTTTGCTTTCTCCTGCACAAATAAACAAACTTTTTCTATCTTTCCCTTGACTCTCTTTTTCACATGCAGTGTCAGATGCTCAGATTTGATGATATGTAAAGTGAATATATGCCGCGCAGCCCCCGAGCATCGGGTGCGGCAAACGTAGATGATAATCAACTTTGTGAAAAATAAAAGAACACTTAGCTTTTTGGACACGATGAAGTCGATGCATGATGAAGTCTTCGAGTGTAGATAAGAAATCTAGCCAAAGTAGAAACCACCAAATAGCAAAAGTGGATACCGCGCAATTGTTGATGAAGAAATAGCCGAGCCCCCGAGCGTTGCTGAGGTGATGTCATGATTGTTGTATCGCAGTCGTGACCCGAGGCGAAATCATTATCGAGCCCCCGAGTGTTTACCCATAATGTCGAAAGAAGTTGACGGAATCGCGGCGTCATATAAGGTGAAGCCATTTAGGATGAAGCCATTGTCAATAATATAATATGAGTCCACGAAGATGAATCCAAGATGAAGTATTTGAGATGAATCCATATTGAAGATTACGCCATTAAATATAGAGCATATATTAAAGATGAATCCGCCGATATCATAGAGGATGAATCTATTGTCTCGAAGAAAATAAATCCAGTAATAACCATAGAAGTTGAATCCACTGATATCATAGAAGATGAATCCATTGACCCGAAGAATCCAATAATAACCATAGAAGATGAATCCGCTGATATCATAGAGGATGAACCCATTGACCCGAAAAATCCAATAATAACCATAGAAGATAAATCCATTGTCCCGGAAAACGCATCGGGTAATATTGTATAAGAGTAAACCAGTAATATCCATATAGATGAATCTTAAGATGAATCCGATGAAGACAAAATCCAGTAATCCAAAGAAAATAAATCCATTGAGCCGAAGAAGTTAAATTCACTAAGCCGAAGAAGATAAATCCACTAAGCCGAAGAAGATGTATCCAGAGCCGAAGAAGATAAATCCATTAAGCCGAAGAAAATAAATTCACCGAGTAATCAAGTGTACTTGTAGTAACAATGTAATGGCGCATCCCCGGATGTCGGGTGTATTTGTTGTAATGAGGTAATGACGTAACCCGCGAGTATTCGGGTGTGGCGAAAGTAAATGATAATCAACCCTTGGAAGAGGTACACTTAGCTTGTTTATCAGATGCGGCGGAGCCAACGTGAAAGCGGGACGTATGGCGGACACGGTCGATGAAGTTGCACGGCGTGTGACCGGAAGTAGTTGATGAAGAGGGCGTAGCCGAAATAGTTTCGCCATCAAAGATAGTCCATGTGGCGGGCGCAGTCGAAGAAATTCCGCCACTCAAAATAGTTCATGCTGCTGCTAGATGACATGGCCGATGACGAGATGTAGTTGATATGTCCAATCCACCACGGGCGAGCACCCGAATATATCGAGTCCGCAATGTCGGGTCCAAGACAGGTAAACCCCGAGTACAACCAGAGCAGTCGAAGCTTTGTTTCAATCTGCAGGTATATTGCGGCGCAAAACTGCACGCAAATAATAGTACGAGCCGAAAAATATTTGACGAAAGAAATTTTGCGTAATTGAAAATATAGCACCTGGTTCTCGCGTTCCTTCTTCGAGTGCTTCGGATTTCTTCAAATTCTTTCCAGCACGCAGACTTTACTTGATTAACGGAGATGGATTGCTTCGGATGCCGACAGGTCAGTACCCGACCAAATTGAGTTTGCGCTGTTGAGTCTAGCAAGATAGTTGGCGATGTTTTTTACTGCAGTCGTAGGTCTTAGCCATACGATTCATCCTTTGAAAGCAGCCGGCAGCCGATATGCGTAACAAGTCGTTCGAGTGGTCTCACCATTGTAATGGGACTGTGATGAATAAGAACTCCTTGGAGTAATCGAGTGCGTGGCGTGCGCCTGCTTAGCTTTTGCTTTTCACGAAAAGGAATAGCTCCTTCCCGTGTATATAGATGGCTGCTCTTTTCTTTCCTCGTACCAGCTTCGATCGCAGAATTGGTTAGTCGAGAAAACACACGCCACAGCCAAAGAGAAATAAGCTGGCTAGACGCGATCTGGAGCAGTCGGAAACGATGGAGCCTCCGCGCTAGCTTCCAGAGAGCCTTGATGAGGCTGGGGTCTGGTCACGAATCAATCACGCGTTTGCCGGATTGCTCCATGCTCGGGTAAGCGAAAAAATCTCGCCGATCGTCAAACGAAGCAGTTGATGAAAAACTTGATGATGGATCTCGCCCGGATAACGAAATCCAGTCGCCGCGATTCCCACAGACGGCGCCAATTGACGAGGGAATACCTCGGCAATGCCTACGTATTGTAGACTAGGGTTTCGGGAGAGCGACGATGGAGATTCCGGGGTCGAGATTAGGCACACGACGTACCCAGCTTCGGGTCCCCTCGGTGGAGGATCCCTACGTGCTGCTAGCAATCCAGTATATGATCATATGTATGTTTACAGGGTGCCGCCGTAGCGTAGCTATGTTGTCTATATTCTGTCTATCTCTTGGCCTATCTCCTCTCCCTCATTTCGGGTGCCTTGGCTGGCTTTATATATGCAACCAGCCTAGGGTTTTACAAGAGTTCTAGTCGACTACTTCTTCGGGTTGCCTTGTTGGGCCTTCTCCATATTGGGCCGAGCCGATCCAGGTATACCAATAATGGGTACCCAAAGGGTATGCCCATGTCACTAAGTGAGGGAATCTCTTGGGATCTAGATCTTGGAGTCTTTGGTTGACTTTTCCCCTTGTTCTTCCTCTCCAATCTCATCCTAGCATTTGTTGCTTTGGTGGGATTTGAGTGTGAAGGACTTGAACACCTCCGGTGTTCTTGTTTTGCATCATTGCATAGTGTTGAGCTCTCCACCACGATTTGTTCTAGTGAGAGACCGTGAGCTTGTTACTCTTGGAGGGTGACCTCCTAGTTGGCTTGGTTGGTGTCCCGGTGATCTCTTCGTGGAAGATTGTGAAGGGGCCCGGGCTTCTCCTTCGTGGAGCTTGTGAAGTGGTTGTGGAGCTTGCCATCTCCGGAGCGGAGGAAAAGCTAACCATAAGGAAAGGGCCATTATCCTTCGTGGGTGTGGTTCGGAGAATAGGGTGAGCCTCCGTGGCGCGGGGAATCCTTCGTGGGACCTCCACTCCTCCAAACGTGATGTACCTTCTTGCAAAGGAAGGGAACACGGGAATACATCCTCGTCTCCGCGTGCCTCGGTTATTTCTATACCCGAGCTCTCTTTCCTTGTGATAGCCATCATGCTTGAAGTACATATATCTTGCTATCACTTGTGCTACACATATCTTGTGACTATCTTGCTTAGCTCTAGTTGATATTGTTACACTTAGTTGAGCTTAGCATATTTAGGGTTTGTGCTTGTAAACTAAACGATAGTTTAATTCCGCATTATTACAAGACAAAACGGCAAGAGTTTTTAATTGCCTATTCCCCCCCCCCCTCTAGGCGACATCTCGATCTTTCAATTGGTATCAGAGCAAGGTCTCTCCTTGTTTAAGGCTTCACCGCCTTGAGAGTAAAGATGTCGGCTAGTAATTTAGTGCACAATGACACAATTATCTTTGTTGGCACAAATTATCTTTTATGGCGAAATTGCTTGCTTTGCAAACTTCGGACCTTGTGTCCAAACATTGAGCAATTTCTAGATGTTGGTTTTTCTCCTCCGATGGATTCTCAAAATCTATCTTTAGAGGATGAGAAAAACTTACATCTTGAAGCTCAAGTATCTAATGAGCTTTTATTCTCTTTCAGACCCGATTTTCGTAGGTTCTTGATATATATAAAGCGAAACTCGTCTCATGCGATGTGGATCAAGCTTAAAGAAATGTTTGGTAGATCCACTTCTCATTTGGTCGGTGGTGACTCCGAGGAGCTCTCTTCCCCTTCACATCATGAAGAGTTCCAAGTTGCTTCCACCTCCGGTCGTGATGAGTCATCTGAAGGAGATATGCCCTAGAGGCAATAATAAAGTGGTTATTATTTATATCTTTATGGTTATGATAAATGTTTATATATCATGCTATAATTGTATTAACCGAAACATTAGTACATGTGTGATATGTAGACAACAAGAAGTCCCTAGTATGCCTCTTAAACTAGCTTGTTGATTAATGGATGATTAGTTTCATAATCATGAACATTGGATGTTATTAATAACAAGGTTATATCATTATATGAATGATGTAATGGACACACCCAATTAAGCGTAGCATAAGATCTCGTCATTAAGTTATTTGCTATAAGCTTTTGATACATAGTTACCTAGTCCTTATGACCATGAGATCATGTAAATCACTTATACCGGAAAGGTACTTTGATTACACCAAACACCACTGCGTAAATGGGTGGCTATAAAGGTGGGATTAAGTATCCGGAAAGTATGAGTTGAGGCATATGGATCAACAGTGGGATTTGTCCATCCCGATGACGGATAGATATACTCTGGGCCCTCTCGGTGGAATGTCGTCTAATGTCTTGCAAGCATATGAATGAGTTCATAAGAGACCACATACCACGGTACGAGTAAAGAGTACTTGTCAGGAGACGAGGTTGAACAAGGTATAGAGTGATACCGAAGATCAAACCTCGGACAAGTAAAATATCGCGTGACAAAGGGAATTGGTATCGTATGTGAATGGTTCATTCGATCACTAAAGTCATCGTTGAATATGTGGGAGCCATTATGGATCTCCAGATCCCGCTATTGGTTATTGGTCGGAGTGAGTACTCAACCATGTCCGCATAGTTCACGAACCGTAGGGTGACACACTTAAAGTTGGATGTTGAAATGGTAGAACTTGAATATGGAATGGAGTTCGAATATTTGTTCGGAGTCCCGGATGAGATCCCGGACATCACGAGGAGTTCCGGAATGGTCCGGAGAATAAAGATTCATATATAGGATGTCATTTTATGTGAATTAAAATGTCGCGGAAGGTTCTATGGAAGGTTCTAGAAGATTCTAGAAAAGTCCGGAAGAAACCACCAAGGAAGGTGGAGTCCACATGGGACTCCACCTCCATGGCCGGCCAACCCTAGTGGGGGAGGAGTCCCAAGTGGACTCCCCCTTAGGGGGCCGGCCAACCCCCCCATATGGGAGGTGGAACTCCCACCTCTAGTGGGAGTCCTAGCTTGGCTAGGTTTCCCCCTCATATGGAAGGTTTTTGGTTCGGGTCTTATTCGAAGACTTGGACACCAACATTTGGGGATCCACCTATATAATGAGGGGCATAGGGGAGGGGGCCGGCCACCACAAAGCCACAAGTTGGCCGCACCCCCTTGAGGCCGGCCACCCCCTCCCAAACCCTAGCCGCCCCCCTCTCCTCCATATCTCCCGCGTAGCTTTAGCGAAGCTCCGCCGGAGTTCTCCACCGCCACCGACACCACGCCGTCGTGCTATCGGATTCAAGAGGAGCTACTACTTCCGCTGCCCGCTGGAACGGGGAGGTGGACGTCGTCTTCATCAACAACCGAACGTGTGACCGAGTACGGAGGTGCTGCCCGTTCGTGGCGCCGGAACCGATCGTGATCAAGATCTTCTACGCGCTTTTGCAAGCGGCAAGTGAACGTCTACCGCAGCAACAAGAGCCTCCTCTTGTAGGCTTTGGAATCTCTTCAAGGGTGAGACTCGATACCCCCTCGTTGCTACCATCTTCTAGATTGCATCTTGGCTTGGATTGCGTGTTCGCGGTAGGAAAATTTTTGTTTTCTATGCAACGTTATCCTATAGTGGTATCAGAGCCGTGTCTATGCATAGATGGTTGCACGAGTAGAACACAATGGTTTGTGGGTGTTGATGCTTATGTTATCTTTAGTTTGAGTACTTTGCATCTTTGTGGCATAGTGGGATGAAGCGGCTCGGGCTAACTTTACATGACCGCGTTCATGAGATTTGCTCCATGCTCGACATGCAACTTGTATTGCATAAGTGGCTTTGCGGGTGTCTGTCTCTCCTACTATAGTGAAGATTCAACTTACTCTTCTATTGACAACATTAGTATCACCGTTGTGGTTCATGTTCGTAGGTAGATTAGATCTCTCTCGAAAACCCTAAACCACGTAAAATATGCAAACCAAATTAGAGACGTCTAACTTGTTTTTGCAGGGTTTGGTGATGTGATATGGCCATAATGTGATGATGAATATGTATGAGATGATCATTATTGTATTGTGGCAACCGGCAGGAGCCTTATGGTTGTCTTTAAATTTCATGTTGAGTAGTATTTCAAAGTAGTTGTAATAGTTGCTACATGAGGTAAACAACCATGAAGACGGCGCCATGAACCTTGACGCTACGCCGACGATGATGGAGATCATGCCCGTTGATGATGGAGATCATGTCCGTGCTTTGAAGATGAAGATTGAAGGCACAAAAACTAAAGGGCCATATCATATCACATATGAATTGCATGTGATGTTAATCCTTTATGCATCTTATTTTGCTTAGATCGCGACGGTAGCATTATAAGATGATCCCTCACATTAATATCAAGATAATAAAGTGTTCTCCCCTCGTATGCACCGTTGTACAGTTCGTCGTTTCGAAGCATCTCGTGATGATCGGATGTGATAGACTCAACGTTCACATACAACGGGTGTAAGCAATGTTGCACACGCGGAATACTTGGGTTTGCTTGACGAGCCTAGCATGTACAGACATGGCCTCGGGACAACGGAAACCGAAAGGTTGAACACGAGTCATATGGATGATATGATCAACATGTTGATGTTCACCATTGAAGCTACATCATCTCACGTGATGATCGGTTTTGGTGTAGTGGATTTGGATCGTGTACCACTTAACAACTATGAGGGATGTTGTATTAAGTGGGAGTTCATTAGTAATTAGATTAAAACATGAACTAATTATCATAAACATAGTCTGAGTAGTATTTTGTATTAATTTTGTAGTATGGCATCCGTTTACTACTATGCACTAGTCTTGTAATTGAGATAGAAATACTGTTAAAATCTGACAAGAAACTTTACGGATTGGTACCGTATTGTTAAAGAATCAAGAATTGATTAAGTCCTATTGCAAACTTTTAGTAAACCTCACATTGTTGATTCAAAGAGCTATGGTTTCAATTAGTACCCAAAGTTATCTTGTCTCCGTGAAACTTGAAGTTCAAATCTGTTTGAAAAGTAAGGAGCTGAAAATTTAGTTTTCAGAAATAATCAAGGTATGAGATATATGTGATATCTAAGACCTTATTGCAAGATGATAGAATATAAATTTGGTGAGACTACATAAACTCATAAGTTTTATGGGAATGTATGAAGGTTGAAGACGCCAGGCGTCACAATCCTCCAACTATTGGGGCACTAATAATATTCGCATATCCATGAAGTTATCATCCTTAGTATGCACCGTTGCTAAGACTCGTCGTTTCGAAGCATCACGTGATGATCGGGTGTGATAGATTCTACGTGTGCATACAACGGGTGCAAGCCAGATTTGCACATGCGAATACTAAGGTTAAACTTTATGAGCCTAGCATGTACAGACATGGTCTCGAAAAGTTGTCATGAATTGATGAATAAAATTATGAGTGAAATTGTTCATCATAGTTACTAATAAGTGAAATCTAGAACACTTGTCATATGATGATCAACTTCAAAGTAAGAACCTCAAGGTTATTGGTATTTGACCAACAAACCTAGAAGTTAATAATGTTGAAGTGTTTTTCTGAATAATGAGGAAAGCTAAAAGAGAAATTGCAAAAGATATTTTGGCAAAAAGAAAAGAAAAGACTAGAAAGTCTAGCTCAGGTGTATATAAATGATATACATGTTATGGTTGTATTCCTAGTTAAGTCACACAATGAAATTCTTGGGTATTAGTACCATATTGGTTGGTATGAAGTGTCATACAAAACAACGCAATACAAGAATACAATGGCCTAAGTGACTGACAAGGAATATGATAGGAATGCACATCTGGAACAAAATAAAGTGTTATTGTGTTCGTCGTTGGCATTCTATATAGCCCTTAGAATTTATAATAAAGAACTTAATAATTGTTATTTTGCTCTGGTCAAATAAAAACAATGAGTTGTTCAAATTATGACATTAATCCATGTACGATGGATAAGTTATTATAAATCTTAATGGTGAAACACATATACATAAAACTGACGCTAAAATGCCATAAGGCAAATGATTTGAATTCCACTTATTTGTGGAACCGCCATTTAGGTCATGTTAGAAAGGAACGCATGAAGGAACTCCATGCAAATGGATTTTTGGAGTCATTTGATTTTTGAATCATTTGGCGCTTGCAAATCTTTTCTAAAGAGAATGATTAAAATACCGTTCATAGGCCAAAAGTTGAACGGGCAACTAACTTAGTGGAAAAATACATGATGATGTATGTGGTTCACTGGGCATAGTTGTGTGCGGGAAATTCTTCTACTTCATGAAAACTTTCAACAATGAATTGAATATATATATGTGGATATATTCAATAAGGAAGAAGTTTGAAACATTTGAATGGATTCAAATAAATTTCAGCATGAAGTGGAAATCATCGTAATAGAAAAGTCAAATATCTATGATTGGATCATGGTGGAAATATTTGAATTACGAGTTTTAGCGAACATCAAAGAGAGTCATGAAATTGTTCTACAACTCACATTTCTTGAAGTATCATAATGATGATATAGTATCCGAGAGATGTATCCAAATCTTGTTGGATTAATGATGAGATAAAATATTATGACGCCATTATATTTTTGTGAATTATGCTTTAGTGACTACCGCTTTTACACTGAATAGAGCATCATCATGATCCGTTGAAATGACACCATACAAGTTATGGCATGGGTATAAACCCTAATAGTCAACCAAAATCGGATGAATGTCTTTGTTGGTTATCCCAGAGATTTAATTGGGAATTCTTCCCACGAGACAAAGACAAAAGTGTTTGTCAATGTTTCTTATTTCCGAGAAATTGTTTCGAGTGAAGTATTTGAGTGGGAGGACATTATAATTTGATAAGGTTTATGAACCTGAGCATAATGATCAGAGTAGCGCAGCATCGGAATTGGTTTTGGAAGCGGCCACGACGATCATGGCTCTCATGACTACAAAGTGTTTTAGCCATGGAGATCGAAGTACATATTGAACCTTGTAGGTATGGTTTACTTTGTGATCAAATAAATGATTTGTGGACAAAGGATTGATTTTGAACAATGATAAACCAACTACAAAACAAAGAAGTTATGATGGGCCACGACTCTAGTTAAAATGGCCATGCGCCATGAAATCCAAGATAGATGAATACTTTATGAAAGTAAATGGATCTATGAAATTGATAGACTTGGATGAAATATCCTTGAAGAAAGCTTGACTTGTCGAAAAATTGTTTACGACAAAGTTCAAAGAGTTGAATACGATAAGATTAGATCTTTCGTAGCAATGCTTATAGTCTATGTCGATTATTCTAGTAATCACTACATATTTCTTTTATGAGATATGCTAGTAGGATGGCAAAATACACTACTTAACAGAAGTATGTATACAAGATACAACCAAGAGTTTTGCTGGTCCATGGAATACTAGATAGGTATACAAGCTTCAATTGGATGAAGTAAGTATCACGGAGTTGGAATCTTCACCAGATGAAATAGTCAAAGAGTTTTTGATTTCATCAGAGACGATGAAGAGGCTTGCATTTGCAAGAAATTAAGTGGGAGCGCTAAGACACATTTATAATACTTTATGTAGGTGACATATAGTTTGTTATAAATGATGTAATTATATACTTGATTAAAAGGTTTCATTGAGAATTAACTTCAATGAAAGGATATGGACTGAAACAAATTTAGTGTCAAGATCTATGAAGATAGATTGAAACACATAAATAAGTTTAAGTCAAAGTACATATGATGGATATTGAAGTAGTTCAATATAGAAATATTAAGAAAATGTTCTTGTCATGTGAAGGTTTAACAAGACTTGAATGTATCTGACACTCAATGAGTAAAAACACATGAGTGATTATAGATCACGAATAATATGTACACAATCAGATGTCCTGTGCTCTTAAAAGTGTTATGAGCATGTACCAGAATGATTCATGTGATGATCATTGAAAAACAGTAAGGATATTCTTGAGTACTTGAGAAGAACCAAGGATATATATATAGTTTTGTATGGAGAAATGACAAAACAAATCGCTGTAAGATGTTGCACCGATATTTGTTTTGTCACATATGAAAATAAAATTTCAATCTCAAATTAGACTAAGTATTGTTTAAAAGGTAGCACAATGAGCTAGAAGTTGTCTATGCTAGATTTAGAAGAGTTCTAAATATTGTGATGGATTCTACAAAAGAAGGCAGAGTATGTCATTGTTTTGACAATGACAAAGGATGTTAAGTCAAGAGGTTCTTTGAGAACTTGGTGTAGTTCCGACAGAGTCAGAACTTTGAAGCTATATTGTGTGTGACAATATAAGTGACATATTTCAGACAGCGGAATTAAGGTTCCACCAGAAGATCAAACATATTTAATGCCAACTCATTTGGAAATGAGTGATGCGTTGAGACGCAAATGAATTACAAAATACATACATTTCTGAGCGTGTCAGATCCGATGACTAAAAACCTCTCCCGTGAGCAATACATGATAAAGCACCAGAAGGCCAAGGTGTTATATCTTTACAAATGTAAACTAGATTATTGACTCTAGTGCAAGTGGGAGACTGAAGGAGATATGCCCTAGAGGCAATAATAAAGTGGTTATTATTTATATCTTTATGGTTATGATAAATGTTTATATATCATGCTATAATTGTATTAACCGAAACATTAGTACATGTGTGATATGTAGACAACAAGAAGTCCCTAGTATGCCTCTTAAACTAGCTTGTTGATTAATGGATGATTAGTTTCATAATCATGAACATTGGATGTTATTAATAACAAGGTTATATCATTATATGAATGATGTAATGGACACACCCAATTAAGCGTAGCATAAGATCTCGTCATTAAGTTATTTGCTATAAGCTTTCGATACATAGTTACCTAGTCCTTATGACCATGAGATCATGTAAATCACTTATACCGGAAAGGTACTTTGATTACACCAAACACCACTGCGTAAATGGGTGGCTATAAAGGTGGGATTAAGTATCCGGAAAGTATGAGTTGAGGCATATGGATCAACAGTGGGATTTGTCCATCCCGATGACGGATAGATATACTCTGGGCCCTCTCGGTGGAATGTCGTCTAATGTCTTGCAAGCATATGAATGAGTTCATAAGAGACCACATACCACGGTACGAGTAAAGAGTACTTGTCAGGAGACGAGGTTGAACAAGGTATAGAGTGATACCGAAGATCAAACCTCGGACAAGTAAAATATCGTGTGACAAAGGGAATTGGTATCATATGTGAATGGTTCATTCGATCACTAAAGTCATCGTTGAATATGTGGGAGCCATTATGGATCTCCAGATCCCGCTATTGGTTATTGGTCGGAGTGAGTACTCAACCATGTCCGCATAGTTCACGAACCGTAGGGTGACACACTTAAAGTTGGATGTTGAAATGGTAGAACTTGAATATGGAATGGAGTTCGAATATTTGTTCGGAGTCCCGGATGAGATCCCGGACATCACGAGGAGTTCCGGAATGGTCCGGAGAATAAAGATTCATATATAGGATGTCATTTTATGTGAATTAAAATGTCGCGGAAGGTTCTATGGAAGGTTCTAGAAGATTCTAGAAAAGTCCGGAAGAAACCACCAAGGAAGGTGGAGTCCACATGGGACTCCACCTCCATGGCCGGCCAACCCTAGTGGGGGAGGAGTCCCAAGTGGACTCCCCCTTAGGGGGCCGGCCAACCCCCCCATATGGGAGGTGGAACTCCCACCTCTAGTGGGAGTCCTAGCTTGGCTAGGTTTCCCCCTCATATGGAAGGTTTTTGGTTCGGGTCTTATTCGAAGACTTGGACACCAACACTTGGGGATCCACCTATATAATGAGGGGCATAGGGGAGGGGGCCGGCCACCACAAAGCCACAAGTTGGCCGCATCCCCTTGAGGCCGGCCACCCCCTCCCAAACCCTAGCCGCCCCCCTCTCCTCCATATCTCCCGCGTAGCTTTAGCGAAGCTCGGCCGGAGTTCTCCACCGCCACCGACACCACGCCGTCGTGCTGTCGGATTCAAGAGGAGCTACTACTTCCGCTGCCCGCTGGAACGGGGAGGTGGACGTCGTCTTCATCAACAACCGAACGTGTGACCGAGTACGGAGGTGCTGCCCGTTCGTGGCGCCGGAACCGATCGTGATCAAGATCTTCTACGCGCTTTTGCAAGCGGCAAGTGAACGTCTACCGCAGCAACAAGAGCCTCCTCTTGTAGGCTTTGGAATCTCTTCAAGGGTGAGACTCGATACCCCCTCGTTGCTATCGTCTTCTAGATTGCATCTTGGCTTGGATTGGGTGTTCGCGGTAGGAAAATTTTTGTTTTCTATGCAACGTTATCCTACATCATCATCTTCTTCCACTTCACCAACGGGTTGCAAGACACAAGGTAATGATATGGTGAGTGGTGAGGGAAATTGCAATGTTGATATTGTGCTCAATAGTGATGACTCTTCATCTCTATCTCATTGCAATATTTCTTCTTTGGACTTAAACACATCTAGCATTGAAAATAATCTACATGCTTGTGTTGATAGTCCTTGCATATCTTGTGTAAATTGCTTACATATATCTCATGAGGATATGCTTGCATTGTCTTGCTCCCATAATCAAAATGCTTCTATTTCCTCTAGTTGCTTGTTGACTAACAATGTAGAGGAAACCGAACACTCTATGGATCAAGACATGATTTCAAATGAGGATTCAAGAATATCTTCATCTTCATTCACCGGTTTGCACATGTGCCTTATGGCAAATGGATCAAAGGTATCTCCTACTTTGACTCCTAACACATCCTCTAATGATGAGAGTGATTATGATGATAATGATGAAGAACATAATACCTTGGTGCATGATATGGCAATGGTATATGCTTCTCTTCGTGGTAATAACGAGGCTCGTGCTTATCTCGAACACTCTATGGATACCTTGAATAAATATAGGGAAACCATAGTGGAGTTGGAGTCCCATGTTGAAAATGGGAGAATGAGATTCAATCTCCTCAAGCAAGAGCTAAAAGATGAGAAGCATACTAATTTTATGCTCACACAAAAAATTGAATCCTATGAGCTTGAAAAAGAAAAATCTATTGATGATGCTTGTGCTACTAACTCTACTTCTTGTGAAGCATCTATCTTAAAGGAGAATGTTGAGCTAAGGGCTCAACTTGATTGGCTAACTAGCAATTGTAGGGAATTGGAAGAAAGCAATAAGACGCTCTCACACTCTCTTGAGGATCTTCTAACTTCCTATGATGAGCTAAAGTTAGCTCATGAGGCTAGTATCACCAAGGTAACATCTTGTGAGCCTCATGTGGACATTAGCACAATCTCTACTACAAATGCTATATTGCCATGTGCTAGTCCTTGTAATCCATCTAGTCAAACTAGTGATACACCTTGTGTTGGATTACTCAGTTTGCCTTGTTGCTCTAATAATGAAGCTTCTACTTCCTCTAGTACTTGTATTTCTACTAACCATGTAGAGGAAATAAAAGAGCTCGAGGCCCAAGTCCTTTCTTTGAAGAAAGACTTGGAAAAGCATCATGAAGGAAAATCCGCACTTGACAAGATGTTGAGTGCGCAAAAATCCTCCAATGACAAAAGTGGACTTGGATTCAACTCCAATAACAAGATCAAGTCCAAGAACAAGAACAACAAGAAGAAGGGCCAAGACAAAGTCAAGGATTCGGCCAAGATTGTTTGCTTCAAGTGCAAAGTTGAAGGGCACCATGTTAGATCATGCCCATTGAAGAAGAAGAAGCACTTGAGTGAGAAACAACAAGGGAAACGGCCACAAGGTCAAGGTCAAGCTCAAGCTCGACCTCAAGTTGAAGATAGGCCACTTCCCAGGAAGAATCAAGATATTATTCCCCAAGAGAAGAAATCAATAAAGAAGAAAAATGGGAACACTTGCTACTTATGTCGTAAGAAGGGGCACTTTGCTTCTTCTTGCTTAGGTGGTACCTTATCTAACCCTATAATTGTTGATGATGATTATTCTCTAGGGAAAGATAATGATGGCAATGTTTTTGCCAAGTTTGTTGGAACTCAAAGTGGTCTCAAGAAAAGGACCATTTGGGTTGCCAAGCCTATTGTGACTAACCTCTTTGGACCCAACTTGGTTGGGGACCAACAATCTCAAACTTGATCAATAGGTGCATGTGGAGGTCATTGGAGACTTGGCTACCTCATGAAGAATTAAGGGCTCTTCATATATTATATTTTGACCAAGCCAAGTCGTATGGATTATCATCTATATCTTATATCCAATGTTCCTCCTTGCGGTAACTTATACTTCAAATCTTCATGTTTATTGTAAGTTACTTGCCCCTTTGCATGTTTGGTTTTGTACCAAATACGTGTTTGTATGTGTTGTGTCTTACTTGCCTATCTTGTGTATTCAAGTATGTTTGTTTGACTCTTCATATACTTGTGTATTGTTGTGAGCCTAATGCATCTTGATGACATCTTATTTGGCTCTCTTTGAGTGATTAATGGAACATCCCATTTTGGGGGAGTGTTATGCTTTGTGCATTTCTCCTTCTATAAAATGTGTGTATATGGGTATCACCACTTAGTATTGATATTGCAAGATTATCTAGTCACTATGTGGTGTGTCATACTCATGAGAAATTCAAATTCTAAATGTCCATTAATCATCTCTAATTGAATTTTAGTTGCCTCTTGTTTAGAAGAAATGACTTATCACATTATGGGGGAGTAATATGTTTTGTACATATCACAAGCCTAGAAAATGTGAACATATGAGGTTATGCCACTTAGAGTTGATGCTCTTAATTATTTTGCTCCTAGGAGGCATGTTTGCTCAAACAAGCTCCACTCTTAGTAAAAATCTTTTAATTACTCATCTTATGGATTCTTGTTTGAGTAAGAAATTCTTGGTACGGTTTTCCCTCAAATACATATCTCTATATCTTATTTGGGACACCGTTTGCTTCAAGTTACTCTAATCATTGCCGTGCGTGATTGTTTGACTTGTTGAAGCTATCAAGAATCTTCATCCGTGCATAGTGCTTAATTCTATATACTCATCCTATGCCTTTTATTGTGAAGTTGATCCTTACTATCTTTGTTGAAATATACCACCGGAAGTTAATTCCAATATTCTCATTGTCTTTGACAATTGACAACCTTGTATGTGGTTAAATTTATGGATCATCTTCATCTTGGATTTCTTCCTATTTCCTTACTTTATTTCCAAGAAATCTTTGTTGCTCCCATGTGTCTTCCTTGTCCCTTTGAAAAACCTTTTGATAAATTCTCTTGATTCATATCAAGTGTTTGTTTTGGAAGACAAACCTTTTCCTTACGGTACATTGTGCCATTGTGAAAAGTGTAGAGGGTTTGGTTTATTTGTTTGAACCTTGCTCTTTTGGGGAGTTTTGCTATCTCATTCCTTCTTACATATTCTATTTGCTTGAATGAGATATATCCTTGAGCATGCATGCTTTATTTCATCCTTTATGCTCGATGATTTCTTCTTAGTTCATTTGTTGAACTTTGTTGAACAAATCTTTTTGTGATTTGCGTCTTTGATATATTTTGGACAACAAATTTGTTTGCTCACATCTTTATGCCTTCTTCAATTCATTTGGTGTTTTGTCCAAAGTATATCTTTCTTGGATCTTTAAAGTCTTTATGTGTGCTTATATGTAATTTGTTTATATCTGTAGCATGCTTGCTTTCTTCGATCCATTATATATAGGGTATACTCCATCAAATCCTAAATGGCTAAGATGTGCATGAAATTCAAATTTCATCTAAATATGCACATATTTGTATGGAGTGTGTCCTATATATTGTGGTTAGTCTAACCATGTTGGACCCAATAAGTTTGGGGGCCAAGATGTACTTGAATGATGTTTTAGGTACATTGGAGATGCAATGGAAGCTTGTCTCATCTATAAGGAAGGTGTTGTCACCATATGAGAATTGGAGTCAAGCTAGGATGGTCGATGAACTCTTATCTATTACATCATGCCATTGCTATCTCGGTAACAAGTATCTTATTCATGCATACTCATATAGCATCCAACCTCTTGTAGGTTGCATCTTGGCATGAAATTCCTTATTTCGAAAATGTTGAGGTTCTTGAAAAATCCTTTTTAAAGAAAACTTCTTATTTGTACTCTTGAGTAATTTGAGAAGACGCGTATGATAGGAATATATATATATATATCATGCTTATGATTCACCTATCTCAAATATGCCCTCTAGCAATTTATTGCAATTCAATTCCTCAAAGAGCTCCTATGTGCAATATTGATGAAATTGCGAAATAAATCCGTATTTATGATACTTGTTGCCCTTCTCAAAACATTCCAACTAGCTTTGCTTCCCTTATTGTTGGTTGTGATGTTTTTGAGATTTTATTAGTTGAAGCTCATTCATATACCACTAGTGAAAATTGGAGCCATAGGCTATATATGCTTTTTTTAAGCAAATATCCTTTGGTATATTTTATGACTTCTTCTTGGATATCTTGTCTTATTTACTTTATTAACCTCTTGTGTGTGCATGTTTCTTTATGGATCACTTTGTCCACTTTAGAAACTCATATACATAAGAGCGATAATTCGTCACCTTGATATCCTTGTTCTTTGCCAACCATCTTCTTACCCTTTTGGTTTTAGTGTTGTTGGTAAAGAGGATTTATGAGTGCTTGGTTTATTTGTTTTTCTTCATGCACTCATATCTCGTAATTGTTGGACTCAAGTTGTTCTTGATAAGCATATTCTCTTTATCTTGTTGTGTTCTAAATGATATATAGGGAGTGAGGATTCCATGTTTGTGCATATTGTATTCAAATACAAACATTATAAATTGTGCACGAACCTTGGGGAGCTTTCTTATTTTATTTAAAGCACTATATCTCTCTTATCATGATATCTTTGTTTGTCCAAATTGGATCTTTGATTGGTTGCTTTATTTGTTGAAGCTCACTTCACCATGTTATCTTTATGCAATCTTTGATCCTCAATATAGTTTGACTTCCTTCAAATATTCATCATTGGATATGTGCATTTGATTCCACTCAAATTATGAGAAGTGCACACCTTGGAGAGGAACTCGCATTATATTGTCCTTCTAAATTTTTCACCCATTTTGACAATCGATGCCAATGGGGGAGAAGTTTAGAGGGTTTAAGGGAATGGTTTTATACTTAAGTTTGGTTTGTGCTTAAGTGTTTTGTCCTCTCATGCATTCCATATTTGTATGTCTTGCATGGTTGTATATATATAGTGGAAATTGCCCCAAAGGTTAATCTTGACAATATATGCAATGAATTTATGTTCATCACACGTGCATACATTGTGGGGGAGTTTCTCTCTATATATTAGTTCTACTCACATCCCTTGCATTTGTTGTAGTTGTGTGAGTAGAGCCGGTTTTGATATGGGCTAGTAGCTTTGTGTTACTTGACCATATCAAATACAACCTCTTGTATACAAATTATTCTCGGATAAGTTGCGTACTTGTTTCTAATATTCATTATATAAACCCTCTTATTGTGGTTGTCATCAATTACCAAAATGGGGGAGATTGTAAGGGTATATTGCCCCTATGTGTGGTTTTGGTAATCAATGACAACCCCTATGGACTAATGTTTTCATTGAGTTTATATGAAGGAATATTCCATAGGTACTACTTGCTCTCCATGTGTTGGATTCAAGTATGGATGCCATGAAGATAAAGATATACCTTGTGTATTGGCATCAAGATCATCGGTATGAAGATATATATGTGATATGATCAAGAAGAAGAAATGAAGATGGAGTTCTTATGTGGAACTCAATATTATCCATGCTCTATCTTAAGTGAGTATGAGAAGATACAAGGTTGAGTTGGGAAAGTTCAAGATAAGCATCTTGAGTGGATCACATGCTTGAAGCTTGCCGTCCATTTGGTAATAGTGGACATATGAAGATGTGCTTCAATGAAGCTTTCCCATCATAGTGTATGGGGGAGCATTTGTGAGTATACACGAAGCGACAAATGATCAAGTGATGGGATGCGCAAGGCAAAGGTATGACCTTGATAGGTTTTCCTTTTACCGGTCTCGAGGTGGTTGATGGGAGACCGGATTATAGGATAGATAGCCGCACTATTAAGAGGGGCTTTCGGTTGGGTAACTTGATCACATCGTCTTAGGGAGCTCAATCCTTTGCATACTTTGCATATTCTTATTGTTTCTTGGTATTTCTCGGTGTGAGGTTCTTGAGCTTGTTGCTAGCTTTACAACAAGCCCAAGTTCATCGAAAACGGAGTTCGCATGCATCTTCTATTGCGTTTTCGAGGTTGGGTGATTTTACCGGTTATTCATGATATAAGGTTCTACCTTTTATATTCATGATAAAATCCCCTCCTACAGATTCTTGGATTTTTCACTTTCTATAAGATAGCATTTGTTGTTATCTTCCAAACAAAATTGGTTTCATGCGATTCGGAGTTCGGGAGCATTAGTTATTAAAGAAAAAGGAAAAAGGAAAAAGAATAAAAAGGAAAAAGAAAAAAAGGAGGAGGGTCAGCCGGTCGGCCGCCCGGCCTGCCGGGCCGCGCGCCGGCCCACCCGGCCGAATCCGGCCTGGCGGCCTGTGCCATCCGGGGGCGTGTCCCGTGGGCCTGCCGGATTACTCCGGCCCAGGAGCCGGTTCCCTATCGGGCCGCCGGCCGCCTCCCCGGCCCAGTCGGGGCCTCCTCCGGACCGCGCGCCCCCGCTTATCCGCCGCCCGTGCGCGCGCCCAGCTCCGCCCGGTTGCTGGGCCGGTCCGGCCGGACCCTCAGCTGGGCTCCTCAGCACCCAGGCCGGTCGGCCGGCCTGGCAGCCGGCTGGGCTGTCTTTTTTGCCCGTTTTTCTTGCCTTTCTCACTTGTTTTTCCCCCAACGGTTTTATTTGTCCCCATGCTATAAATAACCCTTCTTCCACCTTGAGCAAGTAGTTCTTCCCATTCTCTCACCTCCATTGTTGCTATTTCAAGAACTTGTTCTCCCCCTTGATTCATCCAACCATTCTTGCTCATATTTGAGGATTTGAGAGAGGAGATCTAGATCTACACTTCCACCGATCCATTTCTTCTCTAAGTGAGGGAATCTCTTGGGATCTAGATCTTGGAGTCTTTGGTTGACTTTTCCCCTTGTTCTTCCTCTCCAATCTCATCCTAGCATTCGTTGCTTTGGTGGGATTTGAGTGTGAAGGACTTGAACACCTCCGGTGTTCTTGCTTTGCATCATTGCATAGTGTTGAGCTCTCCACCACGATTTGTTCTAGTGAGAGACCGTGAGCTTGTTACTCTTGGAGGGTGACCTCCTAGTTGGCTTGGTTGGTGTCCCGGTGATCTCTTCGTGGAAGATTGTGAAGGGGCCCGGGCTTCTCCTTCGTGGAGCTTGTGAAGTGGTTTTGGAGCTTGCCATCTCCGGAGCGGAGGAAAAGCTAACCATAAGGAAACGGCCATTATCCTTCGTGGGTGTGGTTCGGAGAATAGGGTGAGCCTTCGTGGCGCGGGGAATCCTTCGTGGGACCTCCACTCCTCCAAACGTGACGTACCTTCTTGCAAAGGAAGGGAACACGGGAATACATCCTCGTCTCCGCGTGCCTCGGTTATTTCTATACCCGAGCTCTCTTTCCTTGTGATAGCCATCGTGCTTGAAGTACATATATCTTGCTATCACTTGTGCTACACATATCTTGTGACTATCTTGCTTAGCTCTAGTTGTAGTTGAGCTTAGCATATTTAGGGTTTGTGCTTGTAAACTAAACGATAGTTTAATTCCGCATTATTACAAGACAAATCGGGAAGAGTTTTTAATTGCCTATTCACCCCCCCTCTAGGCGACATCTCGATCTTTCAGTAGTCACTACAGCGGGCCATTAATTTACGGCCCAATTGTGTCGGTCTGGTATGGGTATGGCCCATTAGTGGACGGCCCAATTCTGGCGGTCCGGCATAGGGTTGGCCCATTAGTGGACGGCCCAATTATGGCGGTCCGGCATAGGATTGGCCCATTAACGGATGGCCCAATTTTTGCGGTCCGTTATGGGAGTGGCCCATTTTTGGTGGCCCATAACGACAAGCCAGTTTACGTGGTCCTTGTCTTGGCCCACTTACGGACGGCCTTTTAACAGCAATGCGCGGCCTTACTATCCTGGCCCGTTATTACTACTGCAACATCTCAAAAAACAATTGCAAAAAGGCATGTTACTTCAAGACCATGGTGTGTTAATAATTGTTTGTTAGCATGGCCTGGCCTGGTTATCGCAGCCGACAGATACGTCTCAAACGTATCTATAATTTCTTATGTTCCATGCTACTTTATTGATGATACTCACATGTTTTATACACACTTTATGTCATTATTATGCATTTTCCGGCACTAACCTATTGACAAGATGCCGAAGAGCTAGTTGTTGTTTTCTGCTGTTTTTGGTTTCAGAAATCCTACAAAGGAAATATTCTCGGAATTGGACGAAATCAACGCCCAGGGTCTTATTTTTCCACGAAGCTTCCAGAAGACCGAAAGAATCACGAAGTGGGCGACGAGGCGCCGCTACACTAGGGCCGCGCGGCCCAAGGGGGGCCCGCGCTGCCCTAGCGTGTGGCCCCCTCGTCAGCCCTCCGACTCTGCCCTTCCGCCTACTTAAAGCCTCCGTCGAGAAAACCCCAGTACCGAGAGCCACGATACGGAAAACCTTCCAGAGACGCCGCCGCCGCCAATCCCATCTCGGGGGATTCAGGAGATCGCCTCCGGCACCCTGCCGGAGAGGGGAATCATCTCCCGGAGGGCTCTTCATCGCCATGATCGCCTCCGAATTGATGTGTGAGTACCCCTGGACTATGGGTCCATAGCAGTAGCTAGATGGTTGTCTTCTCCTCTTGTGCTATAATGTTAGATCTTGTGAGCTGCCTATCATGATCAAGATCATCTATTTGTAATGCTACATGTTGTGTTTATTGGGATCCGATGAATATGGAATACTATGTTATGTTGATTATCAATATATCATCTATGTGTTGTTTATGATCTTGCATGCTCTCCGTTGCTAGTAGAGGCTCTGGCCAAGTTGATACTTGTAACTCCAAGAGGGAGTAATTATGCTCGATAGTGGGTTCATGCCTCCATTAAATCTGGGACAGTGACAGAAAGTTCTAAGGTTGTGGATGTGATGTTGCCACTAGGGATAAAACATCAATGCAGCAAGGGCGTTGTGCGGGCAGAGAGGGCTTGAAGTTGGCCGGCTGAAGGAGACGATGAGGGAGACCACTTGGCCGAAACGATGACGATGTCACCCGGACGTAGCTCCAGATGCAAAGGTGGTTGGAGCGCTCCGGCGTCTGTGTGAACGAGAGGGAGAGGGAGCGAGAGGGGGAGAGAGAGAGAGAGGGAGAGAGAGGGAGAGGGAGAGAGGGAGAGAGGGAGGGAGGGAGGGAGGGAGAGAGGGAGAGAGAGAGAGGGTTCGTGGAAAACTTGTCACTGCTAAAAAATTGATGTAGTAGTTTGCTGCTAAAAAATTTGTCAATGCTTTAGTAGTTTGCTGCTAAAAAATTTGTCACTTGCCGCTCTGCATAGCCATTCCAATAAACACAGGCCATGCATCACGAAAACTATTGGGCTATCTATTTTTTCTCTGCTA
Source organism: Lolium perenne (assembly GCF_019359855.2). NCBI lineage: Eukaryota > Viridiplantae > Streptophyta > Magnoliopsida > Poales > Poaceae > Lolium > Lolium perenne. The sequence continues at coordinate 49,722 of NW_027249057.1, read as the reverse complement.
GGTACATACATAACAATCAAAACAGATGAACAGGGGAAGTTATAGGGTATGCCTAGCCGAAAACAGCATTATTCGTTAGATCCAAACGTTCAATATTTTCAGAAACTAAAGTATTTCCACAATACTTCAAAAAAATAGAGCTCCCAAAGGATGCCTAAATTGAATTACTGGGTGCGCAAAAATACTATACCCAATGCAAGATCTCTTGGTCTCGACATCGCAAGCGCAGCAAGGGCGTTGTGCGGGCAGAGAGGGCTTGAAGTTGGCCGGCTGAAGGAGACGATGAGGGAGACCACTTGGCCGAAACGATGACGATGTCACCCAGACGTAGCTCCAGATGCAAAGGTGGATGGAGCGCTTCGGCGTCTGTGTGAACGAGAGGGAGAGGGAGGGAGAGGGGAGAGAGAGAGAGAGAGAGAGAGAGAGAGAGAGAGAGAGAGAGGGAGGGAGAGAGAGGGAGAGGGAGAGAGGGAGGGAGGGAGGGAGAGAGGGAGAGAGAGAGGGTTCGTGGAAAACTGGCTGGCAACAATTCCTCAATTCCACACGAATATCCTTACCCTAGCTTTGGGTTCAGGCGTTACAGGCTTACAGCCCTCAAGACGCGTGGGTAAATGGGACATTTCATTCAGTTCAATATTTTCCCCCTCGCGCCAACGCGGGTAATTGGTACCCATTGCCGTCGGGAGTTTGGGAAGTGTTGTTTTACTGTCTATTTGCTGGATTGTTACCATGCATAGGCTCTCATGTATAGAACAAGTAGTTTGCTGCTAAAAAGTTTGTCACTTGCTGCTCTGCATAGCCATTCCAATAAACACAGGCCATGCATCACGAAAACTCTGCTAGGTACATACATAACAATCAAAACAGATGAACATGGGAAGTCATAGGGTGTGCCTAGCCGAAAACAGCATTATTCGTTAGATCCAAACGTTCAATATTTTCAGAAACTAAAGTATTTCCACAATACTTCAAAAAAAATAGAGCTCCCAAAGGAGGCCTAAATTGAATTACTGGGTGCGCAAAAATACTATACCCAATGCAAGATCTCTTGGTCTCGACATCGCAAGCGCAGCAAGGACGTTGTGCGGGCAGAGAGGGCTTGAAGTTGGCCGGCTGAAGGAGACGATGAGGGAGACCACTGGCTAAAACGATGACGATGTCACCCGGACGTAGCTCCAGATGCAAAGGTGGATGGAGCGCTCCGGCGTCTGTGTGAACGAGAGAGAGAGAGAGAGAGAGAGAGAGAGAGAGAGAGAGAGAGAGAGAGAGAGAGAGAGAGAGAGAGAGAGAGAGAGGGAGAGGGAGAGGGAGAGGGAGAGAGAGGGAGAGGGAGAGGGAGAGGGAGAGAGAGAGGGAGAGAGACGGTTCGTGGAAAACTGGCTGGCAACAATTCCTCAATTCCACACGAATATCCTTACCCTAGCTTTGGGTTCAGGCGTTACATCCCTCAAAACGCATGGGTAAATGGGACATTTCATTCAGTTCAATATTTTCCCCCTTGCGCCAACTCGGGCTGCCCATTTTGACAAATTTCGGATATATGGGTCCCAAATGTGCAGGACCACAATTCAGATGCAGATGCATTTTTTAACCGCAATCCGAAACATCCATTTGCATCGGCCCGTTGGAGATATGCCTAGGGAGATGTGGCAAGGGAGCTATCCGTGCCATGCGAGAGAAGTGTCCGTGCGACACAAGCGAGGGGCATCCGGTGCCTAGCGAGCAAGGGTAAAAATGGAAACACGGAAAACTTCATAACGTGGCAAAAATTGACCTACGAATCCCAAAACGTCTTATATTTTGAAACGGAGGGAGTATCTAGCAAGGAGGCACAACAACCCAAGGAAAACCTAATCAACAGCGGGGCAACTCGAGCTCACAGATATAACGACGTCCCCAAGGCAGATTAGCATGAGTCATTACATAGGCAGATTAGCATGAGTCATTACATACTAGTGCCCGATGACACATCTCCAGTAAAGCAAAACATACGGACAATAACAGTGATCAGTTAACGGGATAAACGACATCCTGGGTGTTAATATATACACATTCCGAACACAATCAGGTCATTTAAGTTCAGCCTAATGCATGCTTTGGTATTTACCAGCCCCAGCCCCAGATGTTTGCTTCCAAAGGCTGTTTGTTCCAAAAGGTTGGGAAGACACGGTTTCCCACCACATTTCTATCGAAGCACGTCAGTGTCGTCTTCAGATTAGATACCATGGCTGCAAAAAGAAACATCATGGCAGTATTGTAAAATACATGTCAACAACTGTAATAAAGATATGGCACAGTACAATCTAGTCGTGCATATTTAGTGATGCATGTCATTGTATGTAAGCTAAAATAAATTACCAGAATCTGCCGCATGGCCCTAGGGCCTGGAGAGGAATCTATGGAATCGTTGTGCTTTTACAGCATCAGCTGCCTTCGCAATATCGGCCTTGCCAGGTATGGTTCCGATAGATGAAACTCGCCTCCTCTTTCTTACACGGAACAGAAAATCTTCTGTATCGAGGACATACGATGCCTGCATATATGATGCCATACATCACTGGTTAATTAAATACTCCAAAATTGTAGCAAAACATGGCATGGTCGATGGACAAAGTGCGATCACAATCAGCAAAAAATTCAGTAGTGTAAACAAAATAGCAAACAGTGATGGCAAAATTCAATATTACATCAGATCAAGTTCAATGCTCACACTGAAATGTATGTAGTACCTTTGAGGATTTGCAGGATATCTTGTGTTCGAGGCCATTACTGACCCTGAAACCATCCATGGCCTCCAAGGAAGCCTGAATGTCATCGTTGCCCCCATGCTTCCGCTTATTCCTGGGAAATTAAAGTGAGGTCAGCCCATGAAAAGAACAAGGCGAAAGCAAAGGCCCCAGTGGTGCGATACCAGAAAAGTACCTCTCGAGGAAGACATCATCACATATATTCATATCTGAACTCGACAAGTAATCATCGTAGAGATAAGACGAAAAATTTGGATCAATCGAGACTGCGGTTACTTCAGGCTTTTCATGCCCATAGTCCATGAGCTGGATAGATAATCTTGTAGGGTCTGAGCGCTGCAAATTACAACAGGAACGGTGGATGAGTTGGTACAACACTATTAGTCCTCTGCAAATGTACCCCATAGGATACTTGATTATGTAAACAAACTTACCCGTTCAAATCGATATATGCTCTCCTCATGGAGAATAACCCGAGCATTCTCGTGATAAACTAGATCAAAGAACCTTCCAGGAGACCTGGACTTCTCATATATGTAAAGCTGGAGCAGCTTGTTATCCATTTCATCAGATGCTACCGCTTGAAGCTGAAGACATAGGAAAATCAATATTGTAGGCACTAGGCAGTACATGATATTAGCAGATCCGCTAGTTAGGTAGGGCGACTTGCCTGCTTCACAACTTTGTATATCAGCTTATCCAACGTAAAAAGAACATATGACTGAGTCCCGATGATAGAACGGCAGTCATCCTCAAACTTGGTGTTGTCAGAAGAACCATCAAGCAAGTTATAAAGTGCACTCATAAACCTGCATGCATTAATAATATACATTAGCTATCCATCACGTGGAGGAAAGGTTCCAACAAAATGGAGCAGAGTGGCGGAGTATTGTTACTTTGAATATTGGTGTGGGGAGTTTGTATCCTTGGAGGAGGTTCTCCACTTCTTTTCGGTTGTAGAAGAGTTTGTCTTAGCTGATAGTATTCTCTCATATAAGATCTACAATTAATACAAGTTAGCCAAGGGGCATCAACCATATAGGAAAATGGCATGTATACAAATGACTAACCTGGTGTAGCCTGAAAAGAACATAAAATGAATCATTTCCATAAAATATGCGTGAAAACTTCTCCTCGCGATCATGTAAAACAGTGGGGACATGCTTGGCAAGTGGTTTAACTGCGTTTTCTGAAATTGGCAGTGATATTCCTCCATCGGCATCATGTGCCTCTGTGTTTCCCTCTGCCTCACCCTCACTTTCCTCCTTGGCATCAGGATCATCGTGATCAACATCCTCTTCATCCTCGTGATTTTCTCGAGAACACTCATCACCATCACCAGATTCGCTACCAGAGGCATCCTCGCCAGCCTCAGATGCATTTTCACTGTCTTCCATAGATCTCTGGGCACTTTCCTCACCTTCGTCGTCCACATCAGCACCATTCTCTCCATCTACAGCTACATTAGGAGATAATTCTCCCTCTTCTCTTTCAATCTTTGAATTCTTATGAGGTCCAGTTTCTCCTCTCTGTTGAAATGAGAATACAAATTAACATAAGCAAAGCATGAGTTTCTTGAATTCAGTTTCATGGTATGCATTGATAAAACTGCGACCAATAAGAATCAACTAAACCACAATGTAAGCAAAGGCATGAAAATGAACACACAAAGCTAAGAGTCAGAGTAAGATGGTGAATAAATCCAGTTCAAGAAACGTACCCCTGTAGAGGGAATTGCCTCATTGCCACCCATAGCTTCAACCACAGCCTCACCTCCAGAGAAATTACTTCTATAAGTACTAGTACCTAACAGGCCAAATTTAACCACTGAGAGTTAGCTAACAAAATCATACTCCCTCCATCCCAAAATATAAGGCACACTTTTTCCAGTCTTTGATGCACAACTTTGACCACTAATATATATACAAAATTATATGGTTTCAGTAAATGGCATCGTTGCATTCATCTTGCAAATATCTTTCACTTCATATATATTTATACAAAAAAATTGGACATATTATGAGTTCAAATCATAGTCAAAGTTATAAGTTGTTGACCAGCAAAATTTAAGGGCACCTTATATTTTGGGATGGAGGGAGTAGTAAATAAGCTACGCTAAAATGTACCTTAAAAATGTAAGCTCCATATTTAACAGACAGCACAAACCTGATGTAAGCTCCAAATTTGTTCTACGCTGATTCTGTTTAGTCTGAGAAAGGTGGGCACTCTCCACTGACCTTTTGGTGGAAATGTTTTGTCCAGATGGCCCCTCACCTCTGTGAACAGCTCGATCAGCATCATGGAAACCATTTTGAGCATCTTCTGTAGCTCCATTCGCCAATGAAGCACGAGAAGATTGCGCTTGTTCCTTTGGAACGCTTTCGTCTCCATCAGCTTGCTTAACACTAGCTGTAGGGGTTCGGCTCTTGAGTTTTACCAAACCTGCATTTTCGGCACAACCAGCTCGGGGCTGAACTCCCAAAATAGGTTCCATGAATGTTGTCCAGGTTCTCATCACTTTGTCGACTTGATCTGCCGAACTACAGACTTCTCCACAAGAGTACTTGATGATCTGATAAACATCTTCATGAATTTCTGAATCTACATACTCAAATGACATATTGGGAACTATTGGCCGCCTATTCCCAGCAGCAATAGCAAGAAGCACATCATCATCCTTCCTTTTCTTATCATTAATTTCCTTGATCTCCGACAATAGAGCTGTACAAGGGGTAGAAAAGTAGTTCAAAAAACACAGATGTAAAACAAGGGTGCAAGGCATACATGATGATTCAGTTGCGGTACCAGGAAGGCAGGAACAACATACATATACACATCATAAATGCATACCTTTTGTGCTCAGATTCTTCGAATCTTGTTGTTTGAAATAGAAGCTGCGATGGTCAAGGGACTTGTGATAATTCTTGGCATATATTTCAGCCCAAACTCTATTAAAATCTGACCGGCACCTTGACCATTCGTCCTGTTTTTGCTTAAGCCTAGTTAAAATAACTGGCAACGCCACGCTAGCATTTTTGCGAAGAACATCCATGACATCAAGGCCATGGTCACCATATAACCGTTCTATACACCTCAAATTCAAAGCTGTCAAAAGCACATAGAATCCAATTTATAAAAAATTTGTTCAACCATAAGAGAGCAGTAAAAATATATACAGCAAAAGAACTACAATACATGTCCAACACATGCTGCCAGATGCTTACAAGTCAAATGTTCATCGATGCGTATAGGGTTGTCTGATTTGATTGAATTGTCTTGCATCTTTTCTATTAACTCCTCAACACGCTTGATCGCCACATTAACAGATTCCAACAGCATGTCCAACTCAAACCTAAAAAGAATTTCAAAGGGTAATTATCATCCACGAGCTACTTAAAATGGAAAGATATTCTGTGGAGCAGTGCTATTCTGGTTAATAGGTGATACAATGCCAGAGAAGAAGAAACACAAAGTGTGATATACTCCTTCAAGTACAAAAACAGCGACACTTATTATAGATCGGAGGGAGTAGCTGTTATAAACACATTTCCGGCCTATTGTACTGATGATGTCGCAACAGCAATAGCAGCGTATAGCCGCCCCTGTCGGACCCGATGCACTTATTTCCATATATAGGATAGCCAAGTTTGTTAAGTCAGCATCAGACGTGGCATGGTTTGGAAAAAATCCGAAAAATTTCCCAAAAACCATTTTCCTCTTCCCGAGTTAAGAGCTACACTGAGATGGATGGGAACAGGCACCCATTAAGGAATCGCCTAAGTGTTATGACATGACAGCTGAACAAATGTGGGCATGAATATAAATCGTGACTACAAGCAGACTCTGGTTACGCACAATCAACTTATTTCTGATAGGAATCCAGCTTCTACTGCATACAAATTATCGAAGGGGTTTTCTGCATGTTTTGTTGCTGTGTGGTTACTACTGAACATTTGGGGTGTGGACTACTGTACTCTCTAACTTCCTACTGTGCTGGATTCTGCATCTCTTTCAGGTAGTGAGTAGCTTTTCATTTTCGTCAGTATTGTGGGTGCATGACAATTCATGGAAGGAATGATGCCTGTTTCCGAAACAAAATTCATCATGACCCCGCAGTCGGCAGTTGTATTCCTGCCACTTGATTGACTTTTGGCTAACATGCAACACAAAAGAACAAAATTCTTCAATGGGGTCCCAAGGATCTCTTGCAATTGGCAAATGGCATATGTAGTGTTCAAAAGCAACAGGGCGGCATCATGATGGTGCGGCAGTAGTTAATTTTGGATGCTTGGTATAGAAACGATGATCCATGGAAGTTTTTGTTTTGTCTCTACTTTCCGTGCAATGTTACGATTTTCCTTTTGGACAAGATTGTGCGCAGCCTGAGGTTAAGGTCCTAGTGTTAGGGTGGAGATTTTTTTCTGTTGATGCAGTCAGCGGATAAAATAGCCTGCCAGTTAGATTGGTTCTTTCCATTTCTTGTGTGGATTTAATCTTGTAGTACCACTTTGGTTTCATTAACTAAACCAGAATCATGCTGTTATAAAAGAAAAACAAATGGATAGTGAACCTATAGATTGTGCCCTTTGCTAATATATATGATTGTGCACTTTGCTAATAGGTGCTAGCAGTTAGATACAATCAAACACGAAACATAGTCCAGAACCTGTCGTCTTCACATCTAAACAAGCTTTCTTCATACTGATTCTTCCGCATGTGTTTGAATGAATAGTCCTCACTTCCTGAGGTCACTGATACCCAGAGATCGTTGAGCAGAGAGACTCCAAGGTCGGTTCTGGAACTTGAAGAAGGTATAGGGTACTGAAATAAATAAATAAATAAATAAATAAATAAATAAATAAATAAAGGAAACATGAGACATTGTGGACATCATTGTAAGACAGAAATGTCTCAGGGACTAAAAAGGAGAAAGAAAATTATTCCAATAAGTTGAACCAGCTTACATTTTTAGGCAAAAGTCGGTAACTAGGAGTACACCGCTGACAATTTGAGAGGTCAAGCTCCGATATTGGCTTGCCTAGGTACTTCTCTTTGCTAGAGAATGCAGGAGCTTTGTGGGTAGCACCATCCTTAGACACTTTATCAAGCCTTTGTCGTTCGTTTTCACTTGGTTTTTCATTATCTCTCTCCCTGTCCTCCCCTGCACGCCCTTTATCTCTCTCTTTTTCCAATGTCTTCGTTGTTCGTGATGTTTGCCCTTCATTAAAGAAAACTAGTATTAAAAGTCTCTACAGAGTGTAACAAGTGAAATTATAAACTTCAGAGTAAGAGATGGCTTACTTTTACTGATGACTCCATCTAGAAAGCCATCTACAGAGTAAAAGAACTCTTTAGAAATGAAAAATAAACACAACATAATAAAATGTGGTACAGAGAAAGTGCATTCAACAAACTTAAATACACAAGTACATTAATGTATGTGGCCAACCTATATTTTCGCACTGTTCCAAGAACTCACTAAAACCATTCATAAGATCTGGACAGCGCTGAAGCATGTCATTTACCTGAAAAAATAAGGCAAAGCTATCCATGTTCAAAGACATAACATACGTTTATCCACTGGTTAGGTGTCTCACAAACTTTTCAGATCATTAGCTAAGATTTGGAATTCGTCTTAAGAACACATCGATCTAGCTTACCAGATTTTTCAATTCACTTCTTGTAATTATTTCCTGGCTGTATATGTGAAGGCATTTCAAAAACTCCTGGTAAGCTTCAGGCTCAAGCTTCTCCTTTACTTTCTCGCAGAAGTGGAGCTCTTGCGTGTACACACCTGATTTTAAATTAAAGAAATGAATCTATAAATCAAAGAGGAAGGACTGTGTAGGGCATTACTAATTTGAAGCTGAACAGAAGCACAAGATAGATTTTAAAAAATAATAGAAACCAACAGAACTACAAGGCAATGGTGATGCCACAATGCACATATATCCGTACGAATTGACATCTTAATATTGTTCAGCATGGCCAGGTACTCACTTTTGTGTGCATCGTTATCATTGTACGACGAAGCAGAGATGCTAGCCGCCCCTTGGTGTGTATCAGCCTCCAGCTTCTTTGGGAAAGTTTTGCGCCTGAGTTGTCCTCCATCCAAGTCTTTGCTGTCATATTCACCATCCTTGTCATGATATCTTCTATCCCGATCAATCTTATGACCCTTTTCTTTGTCGACACGCTTCCTATCGGGGCCATGCTCAAGATCAGGGCGATCAACACTGGTGTCACGTTCAGCCGTTAACGGACAAGGCCTCTCCCTCTGGAGAAAGAGAAAACCACAAGTCAGCATAGAGCATTTGTGGCTGATGAATGAGTGAATTGCTACAGCATTGATGTCCAGGAGTATACAACTGTATATGTGGGAATAAGTGCCTAATAGAGGCTGTGGTTTCCACTTTCTACTTTATAACTTTCTATCTATAACTGTGAAGCCATGGAGGAGCCAACGCCAGGTAGTAATACCCAGTGATCCTAAATCCCATATAACTTCATCATCGGTATTAACAATTAGGCGAGCATTCACAAACGAAGACAGATAACAATAAGAGTGGCACATGTCCATGTTTACCTTAATGCTCTGTCCAGGAGTATATGCTGGAATAAGAGCCTAAACAATTATTTGATAAATTTAATATCTACATCTGTACAGCCATGGAGGAGCCAGTGCCAACTAATATCCAGTGATCCTAAATCCCATGTAAGAACTCTCAACTCTTTCATGGGTATGTTTCATTCAGGTACAGAAAATAGTCCTACAGAAAAAGGCGCTAACTATACAATTACACGAGCATTCAGAGTTGAACACAGATAACGACAAGTGGTACATGCTATGTTTACCTTAATGCTCTGTACTTTCCTATCAGGAGGCATTACTTGGGTCTTGTCGTCATCCTGTTTGACGGAAACACCCTTCAAGACATGCGGGGCAGTCGACGTATCAGGCAAGAAATGCTTGAACTCCTCGAGCAAGTCAGCATGGTCGCAGAAGAGCGTCGCAACCTAGAGAGAGAAAAAAAACAGGGAGTTCATTGGTGTTGGCATGTAGTGTGTAGATACAAGCATATCTATGAATACGTGGGCACCAAACGACGCAAGGTAGGTTACTTATATACCTCCTGGTATACGTCCTGGATGGACTTGTTGTGCATGCGGTACATGTTGAGTATCCCCAGGAACGCCTTGTACACAGTCTCCTCGTGCTGGAACCGGGCCTTAATCTTGTTGACGAAGCTGATAGCCTCGGTGAAGTCGACGGGCTTCTTGTCGCTGTCAAGGTCCTGGAGCTTGATGGCGAATCCCTTGGGCAGGAAGGCGTTGAAGCCGAGGATGAGCTCCGGGTAGCCGCTGAAGAGGGTCTTGACGCGGATGATGACGCCTGCAGTGTCGATCCTGTGCACAAAATCAAACGCAGATACAGGAATGAACATGGTTATAATACATGTATATCCTCGAAAGGAATGGATGTTTCCTTTTTTTTTAACTAGCGAAATGGACGGTGAAGGTAACGATGGCTATTGCAGTAGTAGGTAGTGTGGTACAGGGGAGGCGGGGAGAGAGGATGGAGAAGGGAGGGATAGAGACCTGGTGGATTTGAAGTCGCGCATGACCTCGAGGAACTCGTCGTACTTGGCGCGGTTGTCGTGGAACTTGTCCTTGACGGCCTTGAGGTAGGTGAGGGCGTCGTTGGTGGTAAGCTTCTGCGCCGACGCCGGCGACGGCGGAGACATCCTGGAGCTGCGGCGGGCGGAGCAGGGTCAGATCAGGAAGAGGGTGGGAGGGAATGGAATGTGACCATGGATGGAACTCAAGGAAGGAAGGAAGGAAGGGGGGTACTTACGGATCGGATCGCGGGACGACGTTGTTGGGGCGCTTGAGCTGAGACCCCATGGGCGGGCGGGTCGCAACGGCCGGGTCAGCTCATCCGGCGGCGGCGGCGGCGGCGGCCGGATCCACTCGGCGCAAACCCTAGCAGCAGCAGCAGAAGCAGAAGCAGCAGCCCAGCGAGGGAAACGAGGGACGCGCGACAGACAGGGGAGAGGGTGGAAATGGGGAACGAAATACGAACTGATACGATCCCTGCTTCTTTCTCTTCTCTGTTTGTGATGATGAAAAGTGAGCGACGAAGCACACCGACCACCGGCGCTCATGTGGGTCGTCCAATCCTGGATGACCTCACCACCGCCAGATGTTAAGAGGCAATCTCCAACCGTGTCCCTCGAACAGCGCCTGATCGAATGTTAGGAGGACGTGTTTTCTTCACGTCGTGTTTGTCGTGTTTGGATAACGTAGCTTCCCAGCCGCGTCCCCAAACATAAATTTAAATAGTTTATATTTAAAAGAGATCGTTTCCACGCGATCATATTACAGACCGGTGGCGCAAATTGAACATAAATTATAAAAAGGGGTTCGGCGACGCCGACGATGCATCATGAGTCGACGTAGGCTCGTCGACCTCGTCGTGCTCTGTCCGGTCTGCCTGCTCCATCGCCGACTCTAAGGCCGACACCGATGCAGATGCCGATGTCGATGCCGCCGACGCAAGTGTACTAGCAGACGCTGTCGCGGACGCGCCTGCTGGTGTTGGCTTTGCTTCCGGGGGTGGGGTTACTGCCGCTGCCACGGCCGCCGCCATTTTGGTTTCGATGTCGTCGAGGATCTGCCTTTGTAAAAGTTGTGCACCGCCAGCGTCCAGGGAGACATTCCAGCTGCCGAGGCGGTCAACAGGGAGAAGTCCTCCTTGCGTTTCTTGAGATCCATCTTCTCTTCTTGCCTCTTGAGCAGCGTCGTTGCGGTGACCCAGCATACCACTGCATGTTTTAGTATACAAGTTGTTGATATGATCTTCATGAAGGGACTTCTTCACAAATATCACATCCCTCAGAGTGGTACAACAAAAATATTGCAGTTCATAACACTCGAGATTATATTACAATCATAGACTTAACAAGTTGGTATTCTCACAGGTCCGATGAGAACACCCTAAGTGACAAGGTATCGACTTGTCAATGCCTACAGATTATAGACTAGGGTTTTCAGAGAAGTAGAGGGCAAGTAGATCTCGAGGGTTCAGCCGGAAAAGTACTCGACTGCTAGAAAACTAGGGTTATGTTGACAATGAAAACGATCCTCTCTTCCTCCCTCAACTCCCCCTTATATAGGAGGCGGAGCCGAGTGTTTCATGATGTACAAGTTACAAAGACCGGGAGACTCTTTGAGTTCGTCCCGTAATAGTTACAAGTCATTATTCCTAATACAACTCTATCTTTCCAAACTATCTCTTAACTGGGCTTCCAGGCTTCATAAACTTCGGGTCGTGGGCCTTCAGTAAACCCCGGGTACCATCTTCGGCAGGCCCATTGGGGATGCCTATGTCAGTAGCCCCCGAGATTTTGCTTGAATCGAAAAATCAGGGAAAGTGTCCACCATTACAATTAACACCTGATTTCTTCGAGTTATTAAATGACTTTCATAAGACAATCATATATTGTACAGGGATAACGGTAATTGGGGCTGGTTCATTTGACGGATCAGGTACCAGTTAACTGCTCTCGTGGCAATCCCGCAAATACCTACTTCAAGATCAAGTCCCTAGACATGATCTCGATATACTGGCGTAATTCGACATGTGCCGCTTAAGGTCTTACCATATGCCAAATTTCAGTCATGTTTTATTGGGTACCTAACGCGTCCGTTAGGATTTTTCTTTGCATCTATTGATACGGAAAAAAGTAGCAGAGCGCATTCGGGTGCGATGCCACGCCGCGCGGGATGGATCCTGGGGTCTTACCTTCACAAAGTATTGCGGCATTCAGAGATTAAATCGCGACTGAGGCGCTCTGAGAATATATTATCGTGTGCCTTTTTCGGCTGCTGGAATAGCACATTTGTTCGAGTCATATGATGACTTATATATTTTTTACCTTGTCCTCCAATGGGAGTATATGAAGAGTTATATCATAACTCGAAATATGCTCACCATGACTTCTTCAATTTCATCGGGTACGCGAATAGCGTTCCCGATGGGAGTAGCCCCCGAGGCTACAGCCAAGTGCTTGTACTTGGTTGTAGGCTCACCTTTTTAGCATCGTTGTCGCTATATTGTCAACTTTTTCCAGTATTTCCATCTTTATCGGGTGCGTGACCAGCGCTCCCGATGGGAGTAGCCCCCAAGGCTACAGTCGAGTATTTATACTTGGTTGTAGGCTCATGTTTGTCTTTTTTGAATCATCTTCCTGTCAAACTCCTTATAAAAGTAGCCCCCGAGTATTTGAGCAAAAACTTGTATTTGATCAAAAGCTCCCGAAATTACCAATAATACTTCTTTGTCGCCAAACCTCCAATCACTGCAGCCGAAATTTTCTTTATAGTGACATCAGCACTAGCGATAGCCACGATCGTTGTATTGGGAAGGTGTGGGACCTGTCCTGTCACTGACCCTTGGGTCCTTAATACTACGCCGCGTGACACGTTACACAGGTGGGGACACACGTCCTCCGCTTTCTCTGGCACGCGCGTTGTAGCGCCTGTCTGGTTACTTCACAGTAAAATGTCCTTTTTACCCATGAAAACACGTGTAAGGCATTGGATCCATTTCTCCATCATCCAATGGCGCAGAGGTTTAGTGGCTTGCTATAAATAACCATCGTCTTCCTTAATAATCCCCTTCGCTGCGCCGCGCTCCTATCCTTTCTCTCTCCAAAGCTTCCATTGCAACCAATAAGCTCATGCGCCCGTGCTCGTCCTCAATCTCTCCAGTGCTTACGTTGATGCCACCGCGGGCGAGGCTCACAAGGCACACCACTCCAGAAACCAGCATGGCGACGGAGGATCTGGAAATCTCTGAGTGGGAGAGATCTAAGATCTCGAACCAGGACATGAACATGCTGAAGAAGCTTGGGCAGACGAAGAAGGACGAGACGCTGATCTTTCCCGGTGAAGAAAGCTTCCTGACGCCCCGCATCGGATATTGGGTAACTTTCGTTGACCACCTCATCCGCGGCCTGTCCACTCCTATCCACGAATTCCTCCATGGATTACTCTTTGTTTATGGGCTGCAGCTACACCAGCTGACTCCCAATTCTATCCTCCATATCTCCATCTTCATCACCCTATGTGAATGCTTTCTCGGGACTCCTCCAAATTGGGGCCTGTGGAAACGCATCTTTCTTGTTCACCGCAATAGCTCCCACAACATCGCCTACAATGTAGGTGGTGTTGTTATCTGCGTCCATCCTGATGTCAAGTATTTCGATGTCAAATTCCCTAACTATGTCCAAGGGTGGCGCAGAAAATGGCTATACATCCGCGAGGAGTACATCGACTCGCAGGATTACAATATCGCGCCTTTTGATGGTAGCGCAAAAATCCTTCGACGCCGGTCATGGGATGCTGAAGCTACCGAAGAAGAGAAAATGGTGACAGATGCGCTAATGAAGCGCATCCATGAACTTCAGAATACCCGTGGTAAGGAATTGTCCGGTATCCAAATCACTGCGTACTTCCTTAGGATCAGGGTGCAGCCTCTGCAGGCTCGCAAAAACCCCCTCTGGATGTATGTTGGCGAAAAAGACGCGGACCGCATATCCAAGGATCTTTCGGTGAAGGATTTGGAGAAGCTTGTCCGATGCATTTTATCGCTAAACAAGAAAGACACAGTTCCAAGCTCTTGTCGCGTGGAACCATACAGCGGCACCAACGCCCTCCCCAAGGTAACTATCTTGTCTTCTCAAATTGCTTAACTTGTCCCTTTCAACTTCTATCTTGCTTAACTTGTCTTCCCGAGTTTATATTTTTCCGACTACTGTTTTACTTCTGCAGAAACATCAAGTTTTATCCTCTCTACCTCCCCTTCCCGAAGGTGGGGAGGTCGATGAGCGAACCGTCGTTGCCGACGACTTGCAGGGTGATGGCGTGTATTTCACACGTTCGTTGGGCAACCCCAAGAGGAAGGTATGATGCGCACAGCAGCAAGTTTTCCCTCAGAAAGAAACCAAGGTTTATCGAACCAGGAGGAGCCAAGAAGCACGTTGAAGGTTGATGGCGGCGAGATGTAGTGCGGCGCAACACCAGGGATTCCGGCGCCAACGTGGAACCTGCACAACACAACCAAAGTACTTTGCCCCAACGAAACAGTGAGGTTGTCAATCTCACCGGCTTGCTGTAACAAAGAGTTAACCGTATTGTGTGGAAGATGATTGTTTGCAGAAAACAGTAGAACAAGTATTGCAGTAGATTGTATTTCAGTAAAGAGAATTGGACCGGGGTCCACAGTTCACTAGAGGTGTCTCTCCCATAAGACGAACAGCATGTTGGGTGAACAAATTACAGTTGGGCAATTGACAAATAAAGAGAGCATGACAATGCACATACATATCATGATGAGTATAGTGAGATTTAATTGGGCATTACGACAAAGTACATAGACCGCCATCCAAGCGCATCTATGCCTAAAAAGTCCACCTTCGAGGTTATCATCCGAACCCCTCCGGTATTAAGTTGCAAGCAACAGACAATTGCATTAAGTATGGTGCGTAATGTAATCAACAACTACATCCTTAGACATAGCATCAATGTTTTATCCCTAGTGGCAACAAGACAACACAACCTTAGAACTTTCTCACATCGTCCTGTGTGTCAATGCAGGCATGAACCCACTATCGAGCATAAGTACTCCCTCTTGGAGTTACAAGCATCTACTTGGCCAGAGCATCTACTAGTAACGGAGAGCATGCAAGATCATAAACAACACATAAGCATAACTTTGATAATCAACATAACAAGTATTCTCTATTCATCGGATCCCAACAAACGCAACATATAGGATTACAGATAGATGATCTTGATCATGTTAGGCAGCTCACAAGATCCGACAATGATAGCACAATGGGGAGAAGACAACCATCTAGCTACTGCTATGGACCCATAGTCCAGGGGTAGACTACTCACACATCACACCGGAGGCGACCATGGCGGCGTAGAGTCCTCCGGGAGATGATTCCCCTCTCCGGCAGGTGCCGGAGGCGATCTCTGGATCCCCGAGATGGGATCGGCGGCGGCGGCGTCTCTCGGAAGGTTTTCCGTATCGTGGTTCTCGGTGCGGGGTTTTCGTCACGGAGGCTATTTGTAGGCGGAAGGGCGTAGTCGGGGGCCGACGAGGGGGCCACACCATAGGGCGGAGCGGGCCCCCTCGGGCCACGCCGCCACGTGGTGTCGCCACCTCGTGGCCCCACTTCGTGTGTTCTTCGGTCTTACGGAAGCTCCGTGGAAAAATAGGCCCCCGGGCTTTGATTTCGTCCAATTCCGAGAATATTTCCTTACTAGGATTTCTGAAACCAAAAACAGCAAAAACAAGAATCGGCACTTCGGCATCTTGTTAATAGGTTAGTTCGAGAAAATGCACGAATATGACATAAAGTGTGCATAAAACATGTAGATAACATCAATAATGTGGCATGGAACATAAGAAATTATCGATACGTCGAGACGTATCAGCATCCCCAAGCTTAGTTCTGCTCGTCCCGAGCGTGTAAAACGATAACACAGATAATTTCTGGAGTGACATGCCATCATAATCTTGATCATACTATTTGTAAAGCATATGTAGTGAATGCAGCGATCAAAACAATGTGTATGACATGAGTAAACAAGTGAATCATATAGCAAAGACTTTTCATGAATAGCACTTCAAGACAAGCATCAATAAGTCTTGCATAAGAGTTAACTCATAAAGCAATAATTCAAAGTAAAGGCATTGAAGCAACACAAAAGAAGATTAAGTTTCAGCGGTTGCTTTCAACTTGTAACATGTATATCTCATGGATATTGTCAACATAGAGTAATATAATAAGTGCAATAAGCAAGTATGTAGGAATCAATGCACAGTTCACACAAGTGTTTGCTTCTTTGAGGTGGAGAGAAATAGGTGAACTGACTCAACATTGAAAGTAAAAGAATGGTCCTCATAGAGGAAAAGCATCGATTGCTATATTTGTGCTAGAGCTTTGATTTTAAAAACATGAAACAATTTTGTCAACGGTAGTAATAAAGCATATGCATCATGTAAATTATATCTTATAAGTTGCAAGCCTCATGCATAGTGTACTAATAGTGCCCGCACCTTGTCCTAATTAGCTTGGACTACCTGGATTATCACCGCAATACATATGCTTTAACCAAGTATCACAAAGGGGTACCTCTATGCCGCACTTTGTACAAAGGTCTAAGGAGAAAGCTCGCATTTGGATTTCTCGCTTTTGATTATTCTCAACTTAGACATCCATACCGGGACAACATAGACAACGAGATAATGGACTCCTCTTTTAATGCTTTAAGCATTCAACAACAATTAATTCTTTTCTCATTAGAGATTTGAGGATGTTTGTCCAAAACTGAAACTTCCACCATGGAACATGGCTTCGGTTAGCGGCCCAATGTTCTTCTCTCACAATATGCATGCTCAAACCATTCAACTCAGAGTAGATCGCCCTTACTTCAGACAAGACGAACATGCATAGCAACTCACATGAAATTCAACAATGAGTTGATGGCGTTCCCCAGTAAACATGGTTATCGCACAACAAGCAACTTAATAAGAGATAAAGTGCATAATTACATATTCAATACCACAATAGTTTTTAAGCTATTTGTCCCATGAGCTATATATTGCATAGGTGAATGATGGAATTTTAAAGGTAGCACTCAAGCAATTTACTTTGGAATGGCTGGAAAATACCATGTAGCATAGGTAGGTATGGTGGACACAAATGGCATAGTGGTTGGCTCAAGTATTTTGGATGCATGAGAAGTATTCCCTCTCGATACAAGGTTTAGGCTAGCAAGGCTTATTTGAAACAAACACAAGGATGAACCGGTGCAGCAAAACTCACATAAAAGACATATTGAAAACATTATAAGACTCTACACCGTCTTCCTTGTTGTTCAAACTCAATACTAGAAATTATCTAGACCTTAGAGAAACCAAATATGCAAACCAAATTTTAGCATGCTCTATGTATTTCTTCATTAATGGGTGCAAAGCATATGATGCAAGAGCTTAATCATGAGCACAACAATTGCCAAGTATCACATTACCCAAGACATTTATAGCAATTACTACATGTATCATTTTCCAATTCCAACCATATAACAATTTAACGAAGGAGAAACTTCGCCATGAATACTATGAGTAGAAACCAAGGACATACTTGTCCATATGCTATAGCGGAGCGTGTATCTCTCCCATAAAGTGAATGCTAGGATCCATTTTATTCAAACAAAACAAAAAACAAACCGACGCTCCAAGAAAAAGCACATAAGATGTGATGGAATAAAAATATAGTTTCAGGGGAGGAACCTGATAATGTTGTCGATGAAGAAGGGGATGCCTTGGGCATCCCCAAGCTTAGACGCTTGAGTCTTCTTGATATATGCAGGGGTGAACCACCGGGTGCATCCCCAAGCTTAGAGCTTTCACTCTCCTTGATCATGTTGCATCATACTCCTCTCTTGATCCTTGAAAACTTCCTCCACACCAAACTCGAAACAACTCATTAGAGGGTTAGTGCACATTATAAATTGACATATTCAGAGGTGACACAATCATTCTTAACACTTCTGGACATTGCATAATGCTACTGGACATTAGTGGATCAAAGAAATTCATCCAACATAGCGAAAGAGGCAATGCGAAATAAAAGGCAGAATCTGTCAAAACAGAACAGTTCGTATTGACGAATTTTAAAATGGCACCAGACTTGCTCAAATGAAAATGCTCAAATTGAATGAAAGTTGCATACATATCTGAGGATCATGCACGTAAATTGGCTTAATTTTCTGAGCTACCTACAGGGAGGTGGACCCAGATTCGTGACAGCAAAGAAATCTGGAACTGTGCAGTAATCCAAATCTAGTACTTACTTTTCTATCAACGGCTTAACTTGGCACAACAAAACACAAAACTAAGATAAGGAGAGGTTGCTACAGTAGTAAACAACTTCCAAGACACAAAATAAAAACAAAGTACTGTAGGTAAAAACATGGGTTGTCTCCCATAAGCGCTTTTCTTTAACGCCTTTCAGCTAGGCGCAGAAAGTGTGTATCAAGTATTATCAAGAGATGAAGTGTCAACATCATAATTTGTTCTCATAATAGAATCAAAAGGTACCTTCATTCTCTTTCTAGGGAAGTGTTCCATATCTTTCTTGAGAGGAAATTGATATTTTATATTACCTTCCTTCATATCAATGGTAGCACCAACGATTCGAAGAAAAGGTCTTCCCAATATAATGGGACAAGATGCATTGCATTCAATATCCAAGACAACAAAATCAACGGGAACCAGGTTATTGTTAACGGTAATGCGAACATTATCAACTTTTCCCAAAGGTTTCTTTGTAGAATGATCAGCAAGATTAACATCCAAATAACAATTTTTCAGCGGTGGCAAGTCAAGCATATTATAAATTTTCTTAGGCATAACAGAAATACTTGCACCAAGATCACATAAAGCATTACAATCAAAATCTTTAACCTTCATCTTAATGATGGGTTCCCAACCATCCTCTAGCTTTTTAGGAATAGAGGCTTCACGCTCTAGTTTCTCTTCTCTAGCTTTTATGAGAGCATTTGTAATATGATGCGTGAAAGCCAAATTTATAGCACTAGCATTAGGACTTTTAGCAAGTTTTTGCAAGAACTTTATAACTTCAGAGATGTGGCAATCATCAAAATTCAAACCATTATAATCTAAAGCAATGGGATCATCATCCCCAATGTTGGAAAAAATTTCAGCAGCTTTATCACAGCGGTTTCAGAGCTTTTAGCGATTTCAGGCAATTTTTCGCGCTTTGCATTCGAAGTGGAAACATTGCTAACACCAATTCTTTTATTAGTATGAGTAGAAGGTGCAGTAACATGTGTAGCATTAGCATTACTAGTGGTGGTAATAGTCCAAACTTTAGCTATATTCTTCTCTTTAGCTAGTTTTTCATTTTCTTCTCTATCCCACCTAGCACGCAGTTCAGCCATTAATCTTATATTCTCATTAATTCTAACTTGAATGGCATTTGCTGTAGTAGTAATTTTATCATCTAAATCCTCAGGTTTAGCAGCCATTTTATTAATTAAAGAAGATTGTGATGCAGACATGTATGAGATTCGGTTTTCAGCATTAGCAAGTTTAGTTTGCAACCCCGAGATCTCCCTATTCAGATTTTCAAGTTGATTCCCTATATTCTTCAACAAGGTAGATTGCTCATTCAATGTTTTAGTAAACAATTTATTTTGCTCATATTGTGATTGCATAAAGCTCTTAGTGGATCTTTCAATTTCTAGTATCTTCTCTTCATTAGGTGAAACATATCTACCATGAGAATTACCATTAGCAGGATATGGCCTAGAATCATTGTAATTGTTATTTTTAATGAAATTCACATCAACATATTCTTTTTGAGCAACCAATGACGCTAACGGAACATTATTATAATTAACATTAGGCCTACCACTCGCAAGCATAGACATAATAGCATCAATCTTATCACTCAAAGTAGAGGTTTCTTCGACAGAATTTACCTTCTTACCTTGTGGAGCTCTTTCCGTGTGCCATTCAGAATAGTTGATCATCATATTATCAAGAAGCTTTGTTGCTTCACCAAGAGTGATGGACATAAAGGTACCTCCAGCAGCTGAATCCAATAAATTCCGTGAAGAAAAATTTAGTCCTGTATAGAAGGTTTGGATGATCATCCAAGTAGTCAGTCCATGGGTTGGGCAATTTTTAACCAGAGATTTCATTCTTTCCCAAGCTTGAGCAACATGTTCAGTATCTAATTGTTTAAAATTCATTATGCTACTCCGCAAAGATATAATTTTAGCAGGGGGATAATATCTACCAATAAAAGCATCCTTGCATTTAGTCCATGAATCAATACTATTCTTAGGCAGAGATAGCAACCAATCTTTAGCTCTTCCTCTTAATGAGAAAGGGAACAATTTTAGTTTAATAATATCACCATCTACATCTTTATATTTTTGCATTTCACATAGTTCAACAAAATTATTAAGATGGGCAGTGACATCATCGAACTAACACCAGAAAATTGATTGTTCATAACAAGATTAAGTAAAGCAGGTTTAATTTCAAAGAATTCTGCTGTAGTAGCAGGTGGAGCAATAGGTGTGCATAAGAAATCATTATTATTTGTGGTTGTGAAGTCACACAACTTAGTATTTTCAGCGTTGGCCATTTTAGCAACAGTAAATAAAGCAAACTAGATAATTAAATGCAAGTAAACTAATTTTTTTTGTGTTTTCGATATAGCAAACAAGATAGCAAATAAAGTAAAACTAGCAACTAATTTTTTTGTATTTTGATTTAGTGCAGCAAACAAAAGTAGTAAATAAAACTAAGCAAGACAAAAACAAAGTAAAGAGATTGAGAAGTGGAGACTCCCCTTGCAGCGTGTCTTGATCTCCCCGGCAACGGCGCCAGAAAAAGAGCTTGATGGCGTGTATTTCACACGTTCGTTGGGCAACCCCAAGAGGAAGGTATGATGCGCACAGCAGCAAGTTTTCCCTCAGAAAGAAACCAAGGTTTATCGAACCAGGAGGAGCCAAGAAGCACGTTGAAGGTTGATGGCGGCGAGATGTAGTGCGGCGCAACACCAGGGATTCCGGCGCCAACGTGGAACCTGCACAACACAACCAAAGTACTTTGCCCCAACGAAACAGTGAGGTTGTCAATCTCACCGGCTTGCTGTAACAAAGAGTTAACCGTATTGTGTGGAAGATGATTGTTTGCAGAAAACAGTAGAACAAGTATTGCAGTAGATTGTATTTCAGTAAAGAGAATTGGACCGGGGTCCACAGTTCACTAGAGGTGTCTCTCCCATAAGACGAAACGACATGTTGGGTGAACAAATTACGATTGGGCAATTGACAAATAAAGAGAGCATGACAATGCACATACATATCATGATGAGTATAGTGAGATTTAATTGGGCATTACGACAAAGTACATAGACCGCCATCCAACTGCATCTATGCCTAAAAAGTCCACCTTCAGGTTATCATCCGAACCCCTCCGGTATTAAGTTGCAAGCAACAGACAATTGCATTATGTATGGTGCGTAATGTAATCAACAACTACATCCTTAGACATAGCATCAATGTTTTATCCCTAGTGGCAACAGGACAACAGAACGTTAGAACTTTCTCATCACTGTCCCGGTGTCAATGCAGGCATGAACCCACTATCGAGCATAAGTACTCCCTCTTGGAGTTACAAGCATCTACTTGGCCAGAGCATCTACTAGTAACGGAGAGCATGCAAGATCATAAACAACACATAAGCATAACTTTGATAATCAACATAACAAGTATTCTCTATTCATCGGATCCCAACAAACGCAACATATAGGATTACAGATAGATGATCTTGATCATGTTAGGCAGCTCACAAGATCCGACAATGATAGCACAATGGGGAGAAGACAACCATCTAGCTACTGCTATGGACCCATAGTCCAGGGGTAGACTACTCACACATCACACCGGAGGCGACCATGGCGGCGTAGAGTCCTCCGGGAGATGATTCCCCTCTCCGGCAGGGTGCCGGAGGCGATCTCCTGGATCCCCCGAGATGGGATCGGCGGCGGCGGCGTCTCTGGAAGGTTTTCCGTATCGTGGTTCTCGGTACTGGGGTTTTCGTCACGGAGGCTATTTGTAGGCGGAAGGGCAGAGTCGGGGGCCAGACGAGGGGGCCACACCATAGGGCAGCGCGGGCCCCCCCTGGGCCGCACCGCCACGTGGTGTCGCCACCTCGTGGCCCCACTTCGTGTGTTCTTCGGTCTTCTGGAAGCTCCGTGGAAAAATAGGCCCCTAGGCTTTGATTTCGTCCAATTCCGAGAATATTTCCTTACTAGGATTTCTGAAACCAAAAACAGCAGAAAACAGCAACTGGCACTTCGGCATCTTGTTAATAGGTTAGTTCCAGAAAATGCACGAATATGACATAAAGTGTGCATAAAACATGTAGATAACATCAATAATGTGGCATGGAACATAAGAAATTATCGATACGTCGGAGACGTATCACAGGGTACTCCTCGCCCTGAAAGTGAAGTCGCAGGATCTCACAAATCCGCGGCTTCATTTGAAAAAGAGACAGAATCGGAAGCTTCCGAATCAGTGCGCTCTCTTCCTTCCGCTGCTTCCCCCAAGAGCAAGAGAAAGAGGAGTGACGTTGAAGATTCCGGCACCTCCAAACCCAGCGGGTCACCTGCCGAGGAAGCTGCTCCCGAGGAAGAGGGTGCCTTCTGTCCTTACGAGGATGCAATCATTAGCTCGTAAGCTATCCCGCCTTCTTTTTCTTTTTATATATTGTTTGTAAACATTCTCATGTTATCCTTGCGAATAGTGGCGAGGAAGAAGAAGAAGCACCCGCCAATGTGACTGCTCCAACGAGCACGTCACAAACTTTAGTTCTTTTGGAAGCTCGTCGTGCAACGGAGGAAACCTCAACTCCTCCTCATCAAGATTTGGAGACGTCGACTCCTGTCGCTAGCCCCTGAGCCCCTTCGCCAAAAAGGGCGACGATTGAGCTTGGCGAGAAACACAAATTGGTCGGGAGTTCGACGACCCCTCCTTTGGATGACGTAAGAACCCTTACAGCTATTTTGTATTTTTGTTGAGTTTCTTTCCTCTCTGAACCTTTCTATCTTCTCTTTCTACAGCCTCTGATGAAACACTTCATCCGTCTCGGTACTCAATTCATTGGATACCATGACATTGTTGAAAGTTTGAAGGGTACACCTTTCTATCATCTGTATTTTTCATCGAGCAGACTGTATAGCTGTCTTTATCTTAATACCCCTGCCATTTTTCCTTCCGCTAGAGGCTCTCGCGAAAGCAAACAAGCATGCCGATGATCTCACCATCAAGCTGGAGCAAAGTGAAAAAGCTTACGAGAAGGCCGAACAGGACGCTGCTGATACGTCTCCAACGTATCTATAACTTCTGATGTTACATGCTAGTTTTATGACAATACTTACATGTTTTGCTCACACTTTATAATGATTTTATGCATTTTCCCGGACTAACCTATTAACAAGATGCCGAAGTGTCAGTTCCTGTTTTCTGCTGTTTTTGGTTCCATAAAGGCTGTTCGGGCAATATTCTCGGAATTCGACGAAACAAAAGCCAAACATCTTATTTCACCGAGACGGACCAGAACACCGAAGGGGAGATGGAGAGGAGGCCCACGGCCTCCACACCATAGGCTCGCGCGGCCTAGAGGGGGGCGCGCCGCCCTATGGGGTGGGCCCCCCAGGCACCCCCTCGCGCCGCCTCTTCGCCTATAAAATCCTTCGCGACCTAAAAACCCGACACCAACAGACGATATTCCACGAAGAGTTCCGTAGCCGCCGCCATCGCGAAGAAAAGTTTCGGGGGACAGAATCTCTGTTCCGGCACGCCACCGGGACGGGGAATTGCCCCCGGAGTCACCTCCATCGACACCACCGCCATCTTCATCGCCATTGTTGTCTCCTATGATGAGGAGGGAGTAGTTCTCCCCCGAGGCTTGTATTTCACTATCTCTTCGCCGAACTAGTGCACCTATACATCTCTTCGCCGAACTAGTGCACCTATACCATGACTTGTATTTCACTATCTCTTCGTCGAACTAGTGCACCTATACATCTGACAAGTGTATTAGGTGTGTTGGGGACACAAGAGACTTCTTGTATCTTAATTGCAGGGTTGCTTGAGAGGGATATCTTTGACCTCTACCTCCCTGAGTTCGATAAACCTTGGGTGATTCACTTAAGGGAAACTTGCTGCTGTTCTACAAACCTCTGCTCTTGGAGACCCAACACTGTCTACAGGAATAGAAGCGTGCGTAGACATCAAGCTATTTTCTGGCGCCGTTGCCGGGGAGGTAAGGTAAAAGTTATTCACATCCTACGACTACTAAGCTATTTCCTAGCACTGTTGCCGGTGTGTGAGTGCTCGAAGCTATTTCCTTTAGATCCTGCAATTATATCTTTTTGTTTCTTGTTTTTATTTCACTAGTTAGGCTTAATGGAAAATAACAAAAAAATAGAGATCTTTATGAACTTTATATTGAATTAGGACATGATGTGTTTGAAGAGAGAATTAAAAAACCCATGGAACTTTGTTTGCAAAATAGTTGTAGCAATGTTATTAGCATGAACTCTTTGAACAATATTATTGCTAATGCTATGGAAGAATTTAAGGTTGGGGAAGTTGGTTGTGATATTTTTAGTCCCCCAAGTTTTGAGGAGAGAATTTTCTTTGATGATACTTTGCCTCCCATTTATGATGATTATAATGATAGTGGTATTTTGGTGCCACCTACTATGGAGGATAAAGTTTATTATGATTATACCATGCCTGCAATTTATGATAATTACAATGATGGTTGTGATAGTTTTACTCCCACTATTACTAATAAAATTGATTATGCTTATGTGGAGAGTAATGATACTTTTATGCATGTGAATAAGAATGCTTTATGTGATAGTTATATTGTTGAGTTTGTTCATGATGCTATTGGAAACTATTATGAGAGAGGAAAATATGGTTGTAGAAATTTTCATGGTACTAAAACACCTCTCTACATGCTGAAAATTTTGAAGTTACTCGTGTTTTATCTGCCTATGCTTGTCACTTTGATCTTCATGAATTTATTTGTGTACAAGATTCCTATGCATAGGAAGCGGGTTAGGCTTAAATTTGTTTCATACTTGCTTTTTGATGCTCTCTTTGCTTCAACTCTCATCCTTATGTACGCATCATTAAAATTATTGAGCCCATCTTAATGGCTATAAAGAAAGCACTTCTTGGGAGATAACCCATGTTTTTATTTTGCTACTGTTTTGTTGTGTCTTGGAAGTTGTTACTACTATAGCAACTTCTCCTTATCTTTACTTTATTGCATTGTTGTGCCAAGTAAAGTCTTTGATAGTAAGGTTGATACTAGATTTGGATTTCTGCGCAGAAACAGATTTCTAGCTGTCACGAATTTGAGTAGATCTCTCTGTAGGTAACTCAGAAAAATCAGAGAAAAATCATGAGTAATCCTCAGATATGTACGCAACTTTCATTCAATTTGAGCTTCTTCATCTGAGCATGTTAAGTGCCTCGAAAAAATTCGTCTTTACGGACTGTTCTGTTTTGACAGATTCTGCCTTTTATTTCACATTGCCTCTTTTGCTATGTTGAATGGATTTCTTTGTTCCATTAACTTTCAGTAGCTTTAGGTAATGTCCATAAGTGTTGAGAATGATTGTGTTACCTCTGAACATGTGAATTTTTGATTATGCACTAACTCTCTAATGAGATTGTTTTGAGTTTGGTGTGAAGGAAGTTTTCAAGGATCAAGAGAGGAGGATGATATAATATGATCAAGAAGAGTGAAAATTATAAGCTTGGGGATGCCCCCGTGGGTCACCCAAGAATATTTCAAGAAGACTCAAGCATCTAAGCTTGGGGATGCCCAAGGCATCCCCTTCTTCATCAACAACTTATCTGGTCACCTCTAGTGAAACTATATTTTTATTCGGTCACATCTTATGTGCTTTACTTCGAGCGTCTGTGTGCTTTTATTTTCGTTTTGTTATTTTCATTCTCTGAATAAATCGGATCCTATCATGCTTGTGTGGGAGAGAGACACGCTCCGCTTTTTCATTTGAACACTTGTGTTCTTAGTTTTACTTTTAATGTTCATGGCAAAAGTTAAAAGCTGCTGCATTTATTGCTATTTGGTTGGAAACAGAAAATGCTTCATGTGGTAATTGGTATATGGTCTTGAATAATTTGATACTTGGCAATTGTTTTGAGCTCTCAAATAGATCATGTTTAAGCTTGTGCATCATGTAGTTTGAACCTATTAGTGGAGAATTACTGTAGAGCTTGTTAAAATTTGGTTTGCATGATTGGTCTCTCTAAAGTCTAGATATTTTCTGGTAAAAGTGTTTGAACAACAAGGAGGACAGTGTAGAGTCTTATAATGCTTGCAATATGTTCTTATGTAAGTTTTGCTGTACCGGTTCATACTTGTGTTTGCTTCAAACAACCTTGCTAGCCAAAGCCTTGTACTGAGAGGGAATGCTTCTCGTGCATCCAAAACCTTGAGCCAAAACCTATGCCATTTGTGTCCACCATAACTACCTACTATGTGGTATTTTTCTGCCATTCCAAAGTAAATTGCTTGCGTGCTACCTTTAAAAAATTCATTCCTTGTCTTTGCAATATATAGCTCATGGGAAAGTAGCTTAAAAACTATTGTGGTAAAGAAATATGTCGCTTATGTATCTTATTTCTTATAAGTTGCTTGTTGAGCGGTAACCATGTTTCTGGGGACGCCATCAACTATTACACCTTTGTTGAATATCATGTGAGTTGCTATGCATGTTCATCTTGTCTGAAGTAAGGGTGATTTATCATGATTAAATGGTTTGAGTATGCATATTGTTAGAGAAGAACTTTGGGCCGCCAACCAAAGCCATGTATCATGGTGGAAGTTTCAGTTTGGACATTAATCCTCAATCTCTTATGAGAATACTATCTGTTGTTGAATGCTTATGCATTAAAGAGGAGTCCATTACCTGTTTTCTATGTTGTCCCGGTACGGATGTCCTCAAGTTGAGATATATCAAAAACGAGAAATCAAATGCGATATATCTCCTTGGACCTTTGTACAGGTGACATAGAGGTACCCCTTTGTGACACTTGGTTGAAACATATGTAATGCAATGATAATCCATGGAAATCCAAGCTAATTAGGACAAGGTGCGAGCACTATTGGTATTCGATGCATGAGGCTTGCAACTTATAGGATGTCTTATGCATAACACATATGAATTATTACTACCATTGATAAAATTGTTTCTATGTTTTCAAAATAAAAGCTCTAGCACAAAAATAGCAATCCATGCTTCCCTCTGCGAAGGGCCTTTCTTTTACTTTATGTTGAGTCAGTTTACCTACTTCTTTTTATCTTAGAAGCAAACACTTGTGTCAAATGTGTGCATTGATTCTTACATACTTGCTTATTTGCATTCATCATATTACTTTGTGTTGACAATTATCCATGAGATATACATGTTGGAAGTTGAAAGCAACTGCTAAAACTTATATCTTCCTTTGTATTGCTTCAAAACCTTCTATTAAGAATGTATTGCTTTATGAGTTAACTCTTATGCAAGACTTATTGATGCTTGTCTTGTAAGTACTATTCATAAAAGTCTTTGCTATATGATTCAGTTGTTTAGTCATTATCTTTACCATTGCTTCGAATCACTTCATTCATCTCATATGCTTTACAATAGTATTGATCAAGATTATGATGGTAGCATGTCACTTCAGAAATTATCCTTGTTATCGTTTACCTACTCGAGGGCGAGTAGGAACTAAGCTTGGGGATGCTTGATACGTCTCCAACGTATCTATAATTTCTGATGTTCCATGCTAGTTTTATGACAATACCTACATGTTTTGCTCACACTTTATAATGATTTTATGCATTTTCCCGGACTAACCTATTAACAAGATGCCGAAGTGCCAGTTCCTGTTTTCTGCTGTTTTTGGTTCCAGAAAGGCTGTTCGGGCAATATTCTCAGAATTCGACGAAACAAAAGCCAAACATCTTATTTCACCGAGACGGACCAGAACACCGAAGGGGAGACGGAGAGGAGGCCCACGGCCTCCACACCATAGGCTCGCGCGGCCTAGAGGGGGGGGCGCGCCACCCTATGGGGTGGGCCCCCCCGGCACCCCCTCGCACCGCCTCTTCGCCTATAAAATCCTTCGCGACCTAAAAACCCGACACCAACAGACGATATTCCACGAAGAGTTCCGTAGCCGCCGCCATCGCGAAGACAAGTTTCGGGGGACAGAATCTCTGTTCCGGCACGCCGCCGGGACGGGGAATTGCCCCCGGAGTCACCTCCATCGACACCACCGCCATCTTCATCGCCATTGTTGTCTCCTATGATGAGGAGGGAGTAGTTCCCCCCCCCCCCGAGGCTGAGGGCTCTACCGGTAGCTATGTGGTTCATCTCTCTCTCCCATGGTGTGATCTTCATGTGATCATGAGCTTTGTATCACTATTAAAGTTAACTATTTGTTATCACCAGGATTTGACCGAGTCAGAGGTGGGCCGCGATCAAGATGGATTTGAAGAATGTACGTGGAAGAAATACGTGAATCGGCCTTACACGAAGAGTTTGGGCTAGATTGCCCGTGTATCTGTATTATAGTAGATCGCATCTTAGATTAAAAGTTAGAGTTTGTCTCGTGCACGGTGGGGATTATTCCCACGTTAGAAAGTCCCCTGGACTATAAATATGTATCTAGGGTTTATGGAATAAACAACAACCAACGTTCAACCAACAAATCAATCTCGGCGCATCGCCAACTCCTTCGTCTCGAGGGTTTCTACCGGTAAGCATCATGCTGCCTAGATCGCATCTTGCGATCTAGGCAGCACAAGCTTTATGTTGTTCACGCGTTGCTCGTACTGAAGCCTTTTTGATGGCGAGCAACGTAGATATCTTAGATATGTTAGGGTTAGCATTGTTCTTCGTATCATATGCTATCGTAGTGCAACCCTTGCATATCTAGCCGCCCTCACACCTATCTTAGGTGTGGGGGCGGCACCCCGCTTGATCATAATTTAGTAGATCCGATCCGTTACGGTTGCTCCTTGTTCTTCAAGGATTAGTTTAATATCTGCAATAGTTAGGCCTTACAAAGGGTTGGAGGATCCAGCGGTACGTAGGGTGTCGTTTGCTAGTCCTAGACAGGATGTTCCGGGGATCAACCTCGTGTTGGTTTTTAGGCCTTGTCTAGGATCGGCTTACGATCACCGTGCGTGGCCGCGAGGCCCAATCGTGAGTAGGATGATCCGATTATGCGGTGAAAACCCTAAATCGTCGTAGATCGCATTAGCTTTATCTTGATCAAGCAGGACCACCATATATTCGTGCACCTCGTACGAATCATGGGTGGATCGGCTCCTTGAGCCGATTCACAGGATAACCTGAGAGCCGATCGAGGCTCGTATTTAATGTTTACGTGTATGCCATGCAGGAAACTAAGCGAGGCATCTCCATCACCTTCCCGACCGGGTATAGGTCAGGTGGCACGCCTTGCATCAGCATCGGACGTGTGTACCAGAGGCTTTGCGGGCCGTCGCTCGGAGGGACCAGGGCCAGCCGCAGCCCTAAGTTGTTCCCGGCTCTACTGTGTTGCCCGTCGCTGCCCGCCGGTGGGTTTTGACCGCAACACATTCTGGCACGCCTGGTGGGACAAGCTTCGTCATCAACCACATCGCCATCTACATCTGAGATGGCGGACGGCACTCCAGTCACGTACGAGGATCTGACCGACGAGCTCAAGAAGAAGTATGACGAGGTCAAAGCAATCCTCGAAGCCGACCTCATCGGCTCTTTCCACAGAACCCGTTCACATGACATCAGGTGGAAGGGGTTCACGCCTGATGGTGCACTCGATGGGATAGACCTCTTCGCCCGTCGAAGAACGCACCAGGTCCTGCGGCAGAGATCAACTACTTGGTAGCTCACTCGCTACACCGCCACTCGAGAACCTGGTAAACACGTTGGAGCGTGTCGCTCTTCGGGTGATCCAGGAGATCATGAGGCACCGGTACTCGCCGTCGGGACCAGCTCTCGGGACGCATCAAGGAGAGTTGCCACTCCGATCCCGTCCACCGCTGCCATTTGCGTTGGCAGCACCAGAAGTGCCGAATTCACCGGCATTCATCGTCTACAAGATCGGTGGTGACCCTAGTGACTGCCAGTTCTTGCATGAGGCGCCTAAGGAGATCCCTCACGGGTACATGTGCACGTATGTGCCAGATTGCGGTAACTGGGCGCTCACAAACCAGGCCACAACATCAGGGACTTCTGGGAAAACAGGAGGAACGTCAGCGACAGATCTTGAGAGGCAGACGTGGCTAACTAAGTACGCCACCCCGACGAACCTCCAGAGCTCAGCTCCTGCAGTTGGCTCAGAGCTGGAAAAGCAAGCATGGCTGGCTAAGTACGCCACCCCGGCGAATCTTCAGAGTTCAACTCCTGCAGCCAGCACAGCGGATCAGATCAGTACCATACTGAGAGACCAGTTCGGCATGGTGCCGAAAAGGAGGGCAATCGGCTATTCCAAGCCGTACCCCGACGAGTACGAGTTGATCCCGCTACCACCTAAATATCGGCTCCCTGATTTCTCCAAATTCAGTGGATCAGATGGTTCCAGCTCCATCGAGCATGTGAGCCGATATTTGGCACAGCTAGGAACGGCCTCAGTGTCGGATCCACTACGCGTGAGGCTCTTCTCACAGACCCTCACGGGATCGGCTTTCGGGTGGTACACCTCGTTGCCACCAGACTCGATCCGGACTTGGAAGCAGTTGGAAGAACAGTTCCATACGCAGTCCCACTCCGAGGCGTCCGAGTCTGGCCTTGCCGATCTAGCACAAATACGTCAGAAGCGTGGAGAAACTGTGACAGAATACATCCAGCGCTTCAGGAATCTTAGGAACCGATGTTATTCGGTTCGTGTGACTGAAAAGGAAGCAGTCGAGTTGGCAGTAGCGGGCCTCGCATCACCGCTCAAGGACATGGCCTCCCAAGCAGACTACCCCTCACTGGCGCACATGGTTCAGAAACTATCGGCATATGAACAGCACCACCCGGACTTGTACCAGGACAAATTCAAGCGTGCAGTAGTCCTGGTCGAGGCAGAGGAAGACGAAGTTTCTGCGGGAGATCAAGAGGTAGCAGTGGCTGAATGGACTCGGGGGGCAACCCCCGTGTCCTGCAAATGGGTTAAGCCACCAGGTCCGCCCAGGGGGTTTGATTTTGACGTGACCAAAACTGAGCAAATCTTCGACCTCCTACTCAAGGAGAAGCAGTTGAAGATACCCGAAGGTCTCAAATTCCCCACGGTACAGGAGCTGAATGGAAAGCCATACTGCAAATGGCATAACTCGCTCTCCCATGCCACCAAACGACTGCAGGGTGTGGCGTCAGCAGATCCAAATGGCGATAGAACAAGGACGTCTGATATTCAACCAGTACGCCATGAAGGTCGACACTCACCCCTTCCCCGCCGTTAACATGGTGGAATGCACTTACCCTGAAGGTTGCCAGCCAGGATCCTCGTTCAGCATCAACATGGTAGGACTTGGACACCACACTGGCAAGGATGGAGACGAGGGCAGCTGCTCTCGTAGCAAGGACACAGAGGAGGCCGCTCCACGCGATCGGCTCCGTCATGATGGCAAGCGCTACGTCACAGAGGGAGAAGTGAAGAACATGAGATATCAGCGACCCCTCTCTGATCACCTCCTCAACAAGTATGTGAGTCAGTATGACCAACGCCGACGATCCAGTGATGAGGACGAAAGAGATCGTCTAGCTAGGGAAGCCAGAAGACATCGTCGGCATGATCGCGATGAGGAGGAGCACGAGCGCCGTGCCAAAGGAAAATCAAGGGAGCAAGACGACAACGATAGGCACTGGGACTGCCCCTTCTTCAGACACTGCTGGGATTCAGGAATGAGCCGATTGCCCACAATCGGCAATTGCCCAGAATGCAACCAGAAGAAGAAGGAGGCAGCCAACGTGTCCGTGTTCAAACGTCTAGGGCCTCTCCCAACACAAAGCAAATGCGCTGAGTCCCCTCGGTTGGAAGATCTCGAAGATTCAGAAGACGAGGGTGAAGAAGAAGAAGACAGGTACCACCGTCCAAGGTGGTGCCCTGACGGGCTCAGCCGTTCCCAAAAGCGCAGGGTTCAGCGATTGCGCGGCTTGGAGGAAGCCGAAAGGTTATACCTGCATACGCTAAGGAAAGCGCGAGCTGATCTGGCTGCAAAAGTTCAGCGAACCCTGCATGAAGAGGGTCGTCCACGGAAAATGGAGTGGCGCCCCAAGCAAAGGAGAGCCGATGATGATACATCGGCTGGCACAAATATGGTGTTCATCCTTCCTTCGGAGGTTAGCACTCCAGGTTTAAACGATGCACTCAAGGTGGACGACAGCGAGTGCATCGACATGACAAAGGATGAGGTTGGGATGGTCTTGTCCACCGGCCTGACCGAGTAGCAAGGACAAACCGAATGAGCAAACGTGGCGAGGCTGATCCTTGTGATCGGCCCCAAAAAATCTATGAGGGAAAATTACAAGACCTTCATTGAGCGTTTCGATCAATATGGAGGCCGATTTTCAGCAATCGGCCAAAATTATCTTCACCACATGTTCTGCTTACATGCAACGTCGATCTACTGGGCAGCGGTTCACGTCGGTTGATGAGCCAGGGAAAATCAACATTGGTCCTACCAAAGTCGACGTGCAAATACGGTGCCTTGGCTAGGCTACAGAGCCGATATCTGCAGTTACCTGTCAGCTTCGGCTCGGGGGGCACCTGAACACGATGAGTGAATATGTGAACATGCACAGGAGAACATGTGTACAGTAAAACATTGGGGGCCGATTAGGAAAATCGGCCAGTAAAAAATTTAAAATTTTTTATGACACAAAGCCGATGCACAGTCATCGACTTTAGTACAGTTACACGAGACCAAGACCTACCGGCTATGTGCTCAGGGCTCACATTTTCGCCAAGATGGTTTTCAGTTCAGCCACCTCGGCTGCGATGAGCCGACAACCCTTTTCGTCAGTTAAGTTGTTGGTGTTTCATCTACAGCATCGGCGTTCAGTGGAAGAAAGCTGATCAATGAGGGCAAGTTTGGTTGACTCTTCATGGTGGCTATTTTGGATTACCAGATTACCTAAGGTCAAAGCCTTCTTGTTTGACCTGTGCATCCTTGCCGGCATTCTCGCCTTGATTAAGGCTCGGGGGGCAGCTAACTTGGTAGATGCTCTTTCTTGGAGCCGATTGGAGTTGCATCGGTTGACCCTGCATCGTGATCTTCTCTGAAAGCGGTGGGGTGTTGCAGAAGAAGACTGCTAAAGCTACGGAGAGGAGCCAGAAAAGGAGGCCGTCGGCTTTTACGGGTTTTGGACCGTCCTGATGCTGCAAGAGAAGGAAAGGGACTGGATTTTCAAAATAGCCGATGAATAGTCATCGGCTATGGGATTGCGAAAATTTATGGTCAGGTATCAAATCGCAGTCTGGATTTGAGAAGTACTTGGCTGACGGTCCAATCGATATTTGAGTCCGGCTTCATGGGCGTCTAAAGGAAAAAGAATCCGATACGTTGCTATCAGTCTTGATGTGGCAAGCGGAAGGTTTGAAATTGGATTAATTGAAAGAGGAATTGAAAGAACAATTTCCATTAATTCAAAAGAGCGGCTTTACAAGAAAGAGCCGATGGCTCCCAAAAGAGGGATCTGGTGCCTAATGCACCGCTACTACTAGTCCTACTCTACTAGTCGTCGCTGTCCTCGTCGTCGCCGTCGTCGATGTCGTCGGCGCTGCTCCCAGGAAGCTCCTCGTCGCTGCTACCCCAGCCCTTGGCCGGAGCTTCGTCTTCCTCGTCATCATCATCATCCTCGCTGTCCGCCCAGGAGCGGAAGCGCTTGGTCGGCGGATACCCGATGGAGGAGGAGGATTCATCCTCCTCCTCTTCCTCCTCGTCATCATCATCGTCTTCGCTGTCCGCCCAAGCGCGGAATCGCTTGGCCGGCAGAAGCTTAGCGGGGGAGGAGGGGCCGCCCTTTTCTTTTTCTTCTTCTTCCTCTACTTCTTCCCCCTTCCCGTCGGGGGAGGTGGGTTTCACCCAGGGATGGAGATCGTCTTCACTTTCGCTTATTAGCTCCCCTTCGATGAGGAACTTGAGGTCCTCTTCCCCATCGGTCAGAGGCAGGTCGCCCTCTGGCGCATGATCGGAGTTCCACTCCGGCTCGCTCGAGGAGAAGGATTGGAGGGAGAGGCCGGACGAGACAGAGGAAGAGGAAGACATTGCTACAGGGGAAGAGGGTTTTTTTTGGTGCCGATAGCTAGAACAGAGGAAGGGTATGAAGAGGGCTAATCGATCGGCATGGATAAATAATGAGAAGCCTGGTGGAGATTTAATGCCATTGCAGTTTCCGAGGAGGTGATGCTAAAGCTATCGAATTGCAGCGAAACTGAGAAGACAGGACATCATGATGAAGGATGCTGCAACGGTTCTGCTCTGCCACGACATGACCCTTCGTAGAAAAACAGAGTGGTTTTGAAATTATCATTATCAAAACCAGGGGGGCATGTGTTATCACCAGGATTTGACCGAGTCAGAGGTGGGCCGCGATCAAGATGGATTTGAAGAATGTACGTGGAAGAAATACGTGAATCGGCCTTACACGAAGAGTTTGGGCTAGATTGCCCGTGTATCTGTATTATAGTAGATCGCATCTTAGATTAAAAGTTAGAGTTTGTCTCGTGCACGGTGGGGATTATTCCCACGTTAGAAAGTCCCCTGGACTATAAATATGTATCTAGGGTTTATGGAATAAACAACAACCAACGTTCAACCAACAAATCAATCTCGGCGCATCGCCAACTCCTTCGTCTCGAGGGTTTCTACCGGTAAGCATCATGCTGCCTAGATCGCATCTTGCGATCTAGGCAGCACAAGCTTTATGTTGTTCACGCGTTGCTCGTACTGAAGCCTTTTTGATGGCGAGCAACGTAGTTATCTTAGATATGTTAGGGTTAGCATTGTTCTTCGTATCATATGCTATCGTAGTGCAACCCTTGCATATCTAGCCGCCCTCACACCTATCTTAGGTGTGGGGGCGGCACCCCGCTTGATCATAATTTAGTAGATCCGATCCGTTACGGTTGCTCCTTGTTCTTCAAGGATTAGTTTAATATCTGCAATAGTTAGGCCTTACAAAGGGTTGGAGGATCCAGCGGCACGTAGGGTGTCGTTTGCTAGTCCTAGACAGGATGTTCCGGGGATCAACCTCGTGTTGGTTTTTAGGCCTTGTCTAGGATCGGCTTACGATCACCGTGCGTGGCCGCGAGGCCCAATCGTGAGTAGGGTGATCCGATTATGCGGTGAAAACCCTAAATCATCGTAGAACGCATTAGCTTTATCTTGATCAAGCAGGACCACCATATATTCGTGCACCTCGTACGAATCATGGGTGGATCAGCTCCTTGAGCCGATTCACAGGATAACCTGAGAGCCGATCGAGGCTCATATTTAATGTTTACGTGTATGCCATGCAGGAAACTAAGCGAGGCATCTCCATCACCTTCCTGACCAGGTATAGGTCAGGTGGCACGCCCTTGCATCAGCATCGGACGTGTGTACCAGAGGCTTTGCGGGCCGTCGCTCGGAGGGACCAGGGCCAGCCGCAGCCCTAAGTTGTTCCCGGCTCTACTGTGTTGCCCGTCGCTGCCCGCCGGTGGGTTTTGACCGCAACACTATTACTATGATAGTATTGATGTGATCTATTCCCCCTTACATAGCTATTGTTGACAGTGTGTATGCTATGTTAGTACTCGGTCTAAATTGCAACGATCTATTATGCACTCTAGATGTTACTTTAATATGAACTCCGGATGTTGTGGATCTTGTTTACTCCGGCTTGAGGTGTACTTTTATAGCCCTACACAATGAATGGTGTTTGTTATCCAACAAGAGAGTGTTTGAAGTAGCACAAGTGAAGAGAAGTTATTTATTTATGTGATCATTGTTGAGAGTGTCCACTAGTGAAAGTATGATCCCTAGGCCTTGTTTCTAAGCATTGAAACACCGTTTCCAACAAGTTCTGCTACATGTTTGCTTGCTGCCATCTTTATTTCAGATTGCAATTACTACTTACAATCATCCATATTACTTGTATTTCACTATCTCTTCGCCAAACTAGTGCACCTATACATCTGACAAGTGTATTAGGTGTGTTGGGGACACAAGAGACTTCTTGTATCTTAATTACAGGGTTGGTTGAGAGGGATATCTTTGACCTCTACCTCCCTGAGTTCGATAAACCTTGGGTGATTCACTTAAGGGAAACTTGCTGCTATTCTACAAACCTCTGCTCTTGGAGGCCCAACACTGTCTACAGGAATAGAAGCGTGCGTAGACATCAGCTGCCTCTATTGGAGACCTTCGAAAAAGGCTCCACCATGCTGAAACTACTTTAAGCGAGAAGATAACTCAACAGATTGCCCGTGAAGAGGATATCATTGGCCGTCTAGAATCGAAAATCGGCGTTTTGTCAGTAAGTTCGTTGATCACTTTGCTCGGGTCTCTTCTAAGATTAGCTCTCCTCATACTTGTTGGTAACCCAAACTTTTGCTTCAGCAGGAAAATGGGTCAAGATTTTGAACTTCAGGAACCTGAAGGGGATCGTCTTCTCGACGCTCTCTCCCTGACATAGGCATCCCCAATGGGCCTGCCGAAGATGGTACACGGGGTTTACTGAAGGCCCACGACCCGAAGTTTATGAAGCCCGAAAGCCCAATTGAGAGATAGTCTTGGAAAGATAGAGTTGTATTAGGAATAAGACTTGTAATTATTACGGGACGAACTCAAAGAGTCTCCCGGTTTCTGTAACTTGTGTATCACGAAACCTTCAGCTCCGCCTCCTATATAAGGGGGAGTGGAAGGAGAAAGAGAGGATCGATTTCATTGTCAACACAACCCTAGTTTTCTAGTAGTCGAGTACTTTTCCGGCTGAACCCTCGAGATCTACTTGCCCTCTACTTCCTACTAAAACCCTAGTCTACAATCTGTAGGCATTGACAAGTCAATACCTTGTCAATTGGCGCCGTCCGTGGGAATCAGAGGCGACAAGGAGCTGATCTCTATGGCACGCTCAACATCGTCGACGTCTTCGGTGGCAAGCAACGTGTTGGACAGAGGTAAACAGATCGAAACTGGTCTAGTCGATTTTGTTCCTCACCCGCCCTCCCGTTTGGATGCATATGCGTATCTGGAGGAGCCTATGGAGATGACGTTCGGAAGGTTCCACTTCCGCATCTGACGTGGGCATTACCCTTCGGGTAACCGACATTGCCCGATCCTGTACAATCCAACTGGAGGCCCATGAAGGTACTCGATGGCAAGGCGGGCCACTTGGGCGATGCAGCAGAAGATTCCTTGACGAACAAGACAAAGGAGGGGCCGAACAAGGAAAGTTTAGAGCTAGGACTACTGTAAACCTAGTCGTACCCGGTTAGATCTCTTGAGACCTGGTCTCCTATATAAAGGCCAGGAGAGGGGCTGCCGAGGGACAGAATCAATCATAGCAACTTTAGCCACCAGAAGTCTAGAGCTAGGTCGCCACAGCACTTAGCCTCTCGACGAGATCACAGCCGAAACCTTCGGCACCCCATTGTAACCCAATATTCTTATAATCAAGATCAGACAGGCAGGACGTAAGGGTTTTACCTCATCGAGGGCCCCGAACCTGGGTAAATCGCTCTCCCCGCTTGTCTGTTAACCGATGTCTCGTGTCAGCCTACAGGATTCCATCAACCCTAAACCCGAATCGGAGGGCATTTCCGAGGAGAACCCTCGACAATTGGCGCCGTCTGTGGGAACCCTATCGGCACAAGATTCGTCATCGGCAGATCCAGTCATGTCTTCGGCAGCTTCATCGACGCCATCATCGTCACCATCGCCAAGTCTAGGAAGCCTGATTCGATTCGGCTCCTACGAGTTCACCCCGCACAGCGACTCTTCTCGCTCGACTTTTTCAGATCTACAAGGAAACATGGAGATGACCTTTGGCAGCGTCCACTACAACGTCAACGCGGAATGAGTCCTTCGACTGCTAGAACCATACGCCTCCAGATCAGCAAGAAAAACGCCACCACTGGCCGCAGGACCAGGCACGTCGTCATCAGTCGATCTTTCGGCTAGCCTGACGGACTCGACGAACTCGTCTTCGCCATCGACTCCTCGTTCAACGTCTTCAATGTTGGTTGGATCCGATAATCCCACATCTTCAGAGATGACCTCGTACTACTGCTTGAACTGTGATACCAGGCATGGGCTGGGATCCAAGCGATACATCGTTCATCTGCAACGCCCAGTATTCATCAGGAGAGGATAGTGTCAACAGCATCGTCCGGGGTGCCACCTGGAAAGCGGCACACCACCAAGTTTATGCCGCCAATAACATAGGAAACACAAGGAACATGGGAGACGGAGATCATACCCCCCGCTCCAGCAGACGGGCAAGTTTTGAAAACAGCGCCAGTAACAACAACAGTGATTACACCATCGCAGAGGAAGAGTGGGGAGCAGCCAGGGCAGCCGTGCTTAACAACACACCGCTCCCCGCAGGAACCTCGGTTGGAACCCTCAACGCTTATCGCTCTATATTGGAGAAAAACCGGGAGCGCCTATCGAAAGAGCAAGCCACCCTCGAGAGACGCCTATCCGCTGCAGACCAATCTAGTGAACAACGGAGGGGCTCGCGAGGAAGCGCCTCCCGAAGCAGTCAAGGAGTAGGCAAGCACCGATCGAGGTTATCCAGACTTTCGGAAGATGGCGCCAGAGAAATCACGTCGAATCTGACCAAGTCCTTCATGACCACGGACACCGCGGGCATGCTACAGCCAAAAACCGTCGAGGGAGGAACTGCCAATCTCGCAGCGTACCTCATCAATCAGCGCCCTGAAGGCTCTATGGCCCAAGCCCATCGGGGTGCCTTAGAAAGTCTCGCAATATTAGGAGACAACCTGGTCCCGCGGAAGAAAAAGACCACGTTACAGGCCAGCGGCTCAAAGCATCGTTCGAGAGATGCTCGAGATGAAATCACCGAGAGTAGAATCGATAAAGCAAGATGACGACGTGCCGCTAGGGAGGAATATGACAGTGACTCCTCGGATGAAAGCCAGGAGAACGACGACGAGTTAAGGGGGCCGATTGCTTAAGCTACAAAATCCGCGAGGCGCCGCCACCCAAAAAGTTCAAGCCCACCCCCACTGACGCCGCTAAATACGATGGGCAGCAGGAGCCGAGGTCTTGGATAGACGACTACCTACAAATTGTGATTCTACACAAAGGAAATCAAGTAGCAGCGATGCAATGCTTGCAACTTTACCTAAAGGACTCAGCACGAGCTTGGCTGAGAGGCCTGCCGAAGGGTTCTATCAAATCATGGGATGACCTAGTAGACGCTTTCATCGCCAATTTCCAAGCAACATACAAAAGGCCTGTCGGGATCGAGGAATTAAGGCATTGTCAACAAAAGCAGAAGGAGTCGATGCGTGCATACATCGGGAGATTCACTAAGCTCCTAAACGATGCCGAAGATGTCTCTGTCGACAGAGCAATCGATGCTTTCAGCGACGGCATCCGACGTGAAACCTACATAGAGGAACTTGGGCGCAAGAAGCCGAAAACTATAACCAAGTTAATGGAAATCACCAACAGCTAGGCTGATGGCGAGGACAACGTACGAAGGCCACGACAGCGCAGTGACGACGAAGATGACGATCAGCCGAAGCACGACTCGGGTGGACGAATGCTGTCCAGGACTGGCGCGTGGTTGACGAGGGAGGAAATCTCTGTTGTGTAGCTTTTCGTTCCCCGGCAACGGCGCCAGAAAAGTGCTTGCTGCCCAGGACTGGCGCGTGGTTGACGAGGGAGGAAATGGTGTAGCTTTCCTTCATTCCCCGGCAACGGCGCCAGAAAATAGCTTGATGTCTACTCATGCTTCTTTTCCTGTAGACAGTGTTGGGCCTCCAAGAGCAGAGGTTTGTAGAACAGCAGCAAGTTTTCCCTTAAGTGGATCACCCAAGGTTTATCGAACTCAGGGAGGAAGAGGTCAAAGATATCCCTCTCAAGCAACCCTGCAACCACAATACAAGAAGTCTCTTGTGTCCCCAACACACCTAATACACTTGTCAGATGTATAGGTGCACTAGTTCGGCGAAGAGATAGTGAAATACAAGTGGTATGAATGTATATGAGCAGTAGTAACGGCGCCAGAAAAGTGCTTGCCGGCGTGCAGTTGATGGTGGTAATATTGCAGGAAGTAAAGATGCAGTAAAATAGTAAACAAGCGATGATTGCAGTATTTGGAAACAAGGCCTAGGGATCGTACTTTCACTAGTGGACACTCTCAACATTGATCAGATAATAAAACCACTCTACACTCTCTTGTTGGATGATGAACACCATGATACGTCTCCGACGTATCGATAATTTCTTATGTTCCATGCCACATTATTGATGTTATCTACATGTTTTATGCACACTTTATGTCATATTCGTGCATTTTCTGGAACTAACCTATTAACAAGATGCCGAAGTGCCGATTCTTGTTTTCTGCTGTTTTTGGTTTCAGAAATCCTAGTAAGGAAATATTCTCGGAATTGGACGAAATCAAAGCCCAGGGGCCTATTTTTCCACGGAGCTTCCAGAAGACCGAAGAACACACGAAGTGGGGCCACGAGGTGGCGACACCACGTGGCGGCGCGGCCCAGGGGGGGCCCGCGCCGCCCTATGGTGTGGCCCCCTCGTCTGGCTCCCGACTCTGCCCTTCCGCCTACAAATAGCCTCCGTGACGAAAACCCCGCATCGAGAACCACGATACGGAAAACCTTCCCGGAGACGCCGCCGCCGCCGATCCCATCTCGGGGGATCCAGGAGATCGCCTCCGGCACCCTGCCGGAGAGGGGAATCATCTCCCGGAGGACTCTACGCCGCCATGGTCGCCTCCGGTGTGATGTGTGAGTAGTCTACCCCTGGACTATGGGTCCATAGCAGTAGCTAGATGGTTGTCTTCTCCCCATTGTGCTATCATTGTCGGATCTTGTGAGCTGCCTAACATGATCAAGATCATCTATCTGTAATTCTATATGTTGCGTTTGTTGGGATCCGATGAATAGAGAATACTTGTTATGTTGATTATCAAAGTTATGCTTATGTGTTGTTTATGATCTTGCATGCTCTCCGTTACTAGTAGATGCTCTGGCCAAGTAGATGCTTGTAACTCCAAGAGGGAGTACTTATGCTCGATAGTGGGTTCATGCTGCATTGACACAGGGGACAAAGGATGTGAGAAAGTTCTAAGGTTGTGTTGTCTGTTGCCACTAGGGATAAAACATTGATGCTATGTCTAAGGATGTAGTTGTTGATTACATTACGCACCATACTTAATGCAATTGTCTGTTGCTTGCAACTTAATACTGGAGGGGTTCGGATGATAACCCGAAGGTGGACTTTTTAGGCATAGATGCGGTTGGATGGCGGTCTATGTACTTTGTCGTAATGCCCAATTAAATCTCACTATACTCATCATGATATGTATGTGCATTGTCATGCTCTCTTTATTTGTCAATTGCCCAAGCTGTAATTTGTTCACCCAACATGCTTTCGTCTTATGGGAGAGACACCTCTAGTGAGCTGTGGACCCCGGTCCAATTCTCTTTCTTGAAATACAATCTACTTTGCAATACTTGTTCTACTGTTTTCTCGCAAACAATCATTTTCCACACAATACGGTTAACTCTTTGTTACAGCAAGCCGGTGAGATTGACAACCTCACTTTGTTTCGTTGGGGCAAAGTACTTTGGTTGTGTTGTGCGAGTTCCACGTTGGCGCCGGAATCCCTGGTGTTGCGCCGCACTACATCTCGCCGCCATCAACCTTCAACGTGCTTCTTGGCTCCTCCTGGTTCGATAAACCTTGGTTTCTTTACGAGGGAAAACTTGCTGCTGTGCGCATCATACCTTCCTCTTGGGGTTGCCCAACGAACGTGTGAAATACACGCCATCAAGCTCTTTTTCCGGCGCCGTTGCCGGGAGATCAAGACACGCTGCAAGGGGAGTCTCCACTTCTCAATCTCTTTACTTTGTTTTTGTCTTGCTTAGTTTTATTTACTACTTTGTTTGCTGCACTAAATCAAAATACAAAAAAATTAGTTGCTAGTTTTACTTTATTTGTTATCTTGTTTGCTATATCAAAAACACAAAAAAATTAGTTTACTTGCATTTACTTTATCTAGTTTGCTTTATTTACTACTACTAAAATGAGTAATCCTGAAGTTGAAGTTCGTACGTTTAAGCAACGAGGGGGAGAATGTTTGAGAGATGCTTGGTATAGAATTAGCGATGCTCATAATAGATGCACTAAGAAGCACTCCACTATTATTTTACTCAGGAATTTTTATGTTGGTATCTCTAGTTGGAATAGATATGTTCTTGATAGTCTCGCAAAAGGTGACTTCTTAAGTACCCCTGCATTAGAAGCTAGTTGCATTATTGAGAGTTTATTTGGAATACCCTCTGTTGATAAAGTTAAAACTGAAATCTCTCTTGAAGATGTTATGAAAAAATTGGAAACCATAGAGAAAATTTTTCCAAGTATTGAAGCTAAATTGGAAATATTACTTGATAAAACTGATGAACTTGATAAATCCTTAGGAGGAATTGATGAAAGAATTAGTGTCCTAGGAACTAATGCTGTCCATGATGATCAAATCAATAGGATTGACGAACTTGAAAAAGCTATGGGAACCTTGGGTTCAACATTTTCTTCTCTTAAATATAAGGAGAAAGCTTATGTGGGTAAGGAGCAAAAGTTTATGTATGTCTCTAAAGTGCCTAGACCAAAGAAGTATTATTATAGGCCTAAAATTGACAAAGCCCTTAGTACCACTATGGATGGGGGAGCTCATGATAACGATGCACCACCCTTTGATAATACTTGATACACACTTTCTGCGCCTAGCTGAAAGGCGTTAAAGAAAAGCGCTTATGGGGGACAACCCATGTTTTTACCTACAGTACTTTGTTTTTATTTTGTGTCTTGGAAGTTGTTTACTACTGTAGCAACCTCTCCTTATCTTAGTTTTGTGTTTTGTTGTGCCAAGTTAAGCCGTTGATAGAAAAGTAAGTACTAGATTTGGATTACTGCACAGTTCCAGATTTCTTTGCTGTCACGAATCTGGGTCCACCTACCTGTAGGTAACTCAGAAAATTAAGCCAATTTACGTGCATGATCCTCAGATATGTATGCAACTTTCATTCAATTTGAGCATTTTCATTTGAGCAAGTCTGGTGCCATTTTAAAATTCGTCAATACGAACTGTTCTGTTTTGACAGATTCTGCCTTTTATTTCGCATTGCCTCTTTCGCTATGTTGGATGAATTTCTTTGATCCACTAATGTCCAGTAGCATTATGCAATGTCCAGAAGTGTTAAGAATGATTGTGTCACCTCTGAATATATCAATTTATAATGTGCACTAACCCTCTAATGAGTTGTTTCGAGTTTGGTGTGGAGGAAGTTTTCAAGGATCAAGAGAGGAGTATGATGCAACATGATCAAGGAGAGTGAAAGCTCTAAGCTTGGGGATGCACCCGGTGGTTCACCCCTGCATATATCAAGAAGACTCAAGCGTCTAAGCTTGGGGATGCCCAAGGCATCCCCTTCTTCATCGACAAATTATCAGGTTCCTCCCCTGAAACTATATTTTTATTCCATCACATCTTATGTGCTTTTTCTTGGAGCGTCGGTTTGTTTTTGTTTTTGTTTTGTTTGAATAAAATGGATCCTAGCATTCACTTTATGGGAGAGAGACACGCTCCGCTGTAGCATATGGACAAGTATGTCCTTGGTTTCTACTCATAGTATTCATGGCGAAGTTTCTCCTTCGTTAAATTGTTATATGGTTGGAATTGGAAAATGATACATGTAGTAATTGCTATAAATGTTTTGGGTAATGTGATACTTGGCAATTGTTGTGCTCATGTTTAAGCTCTTGCATCATATGCTTTGCACCCATTAATGAAGAAATACATAGAGCATGCTAAAATTTGGTTTGCATATTTGGTTTCTCTAAGGTCTAGATAATTTCTAGTATTGAGTTTGAACAACAAGGAAGACGGTGTAGAGTCTTATAATGTTTTCAATATGTCTTTTATGTGAG
Organism: Lolium perenne; assembly: GCF_019359855.2. NCBI lineage: Eukaryota > Viridiplantae > Streptophyta > Magnoliopsida > Poales > Poaceae > Lolium > Lolium perenne. The sequence goes on along the minus strand of NW_027249057.1, from coordinate 5,070 downwards.
TTTTGCTGCACCGGTTCATCCTTGTGTTTGTTTCAAATAAGCCTTGCTAGCCTAAACCTTGTATCGAGAGGGAATACTTCTCATGCATCCAAAATACTTGAGCCAACCACTATGCCATTTGTGTCCACCATACCTACTTATGCTACATGGTATTTTCCGCCATTCCAAAGTAAATTGCTTGAGTGCTACCTTTAAAATTCCATCATTCACCTTTGCAATATATAGCTCATGGGACAAATAGCTTAAAAACTATTGTGGTATTGAATATGTAATTATGCACTTTATCTCTTATTAAGTTGCTTGTTGTGCGATAACCATGTTCTTGGGAACGCCATCAACTCATTGTTGAATTTCATGTGAGTTGCTATGCATGTTCGTCTTGTCTGAAGTAAGGGCGATCTACTCTGAGTTGAATGGTTTGAGCATGCATATTGTGAGAGAAGAACATTGGGCCGCTAACCGAAGCCATGTTCCATGGTGGAAGTTTCAGTTTTGGACAAACATCCTCAAATCTCTAATGAGAAAATAATTAATTGTTGTTGAATGCTTAAAGCATTAAAAGAGGAGTCCATTATCTGTTGTCTATGTTGTCCCGGTATGGATGTCTAAGTTGAGAATAATCAAAAGCGAGAAATCCAATGCGAGCTTTCTCCTTAGACCTTTGTACAAAGCGGCATAGAGGTACCCCTTTGTGATACTTGGTTAAAGCATATGTATTGCGGTGATAATCCAGGTAGTCCAAGCTAATTAGGACAAGGTGCGGGCACTATTAGTACACTATGCATGAGGCTTGCAACTTATAAGATATAATTTACATGATGCATATGCTTTATTACTACCGTTGACAAAATTGTTTCATGTTTTCAAAATCAAAGCTCTAGCACAAATATAGCAATCGATGCTTTTCCTCTATGAGGACCATTCTTTTACTTTCAGTGTTGAGTCAGTTCACCTATTTCTCTCCACCTCAAGAAGCAAACACTTGTGTGAACTGTGCATTGATTCCTACATACTTGCTTATTGCACTTATTATATTACTCTATGTTGACAATATCCATGAGATATACATGTTACAAGTTGAAAGCAACCGCTGAAACTTAATCTTCGTTTGTGTTGCTTCAATACCTTTACTTTGAATTATTGCTTTATGAGTTAACTTTTATGCAAGACTTATTGATGCTTGTCTTGAAGTGCTATTCATGAAAAGTCTTTGCTATATGATTCACTTGTTTACTCATGTCATACACATTGTTTTGATCGCTGCATTCACTACATATGCTTTACAAATAGCATGATCAAGATTATGATGGCATGTCACTCCGAAATTATACGTGTTATCGTTTTACCTGCTCGGGACGAGCAGAACTAAGCTTGGGGATGCTGATACGTCTCGACGTATCGATAATTTCTTATGTTCCATGCCACATTATTGATGTTATCTACATGTTTTATGCACACTTTATGTCATATTCGTGCATTTTACGGAACTAACCTATTAACAAGATGCCGAAGTGCCGATTCTTTGTTTTCTGCTGTTTTTGGTTTCAGAAATCCTAGTAAGGAAATCTTCTCGGAGTTGGACGTAAGGAAAGCGCCGGGGGCTATTTTTCCACGGAGCTTCCGAAGACCGAAGAACACACGAAGTGGGGCCACGAGGTGGCGACACCACGTGGCGGCGCGGCCCAGGGGGGGCCCGCGCCGCCCTATGGTGTGGCCCCCTCGTCTGGCTCCCGACTCTGCCCTTCCGCCTACAAATAGCCTCCGTGACGAAAACCCCAGTACCGAGAACCACGATACGGAAAACCTTCCAGAGACGCCGCCGCCGCCGATCCCATCTCGGGGGATCCGGGAGATCGGCTCCGGCACCCTGCCGGAGAGGGGAATCATCTCCCGGAGGACTCTACGCCGCCATGGTCGCCTCCGGTGTGATGTGTGAGTAGTCTACCCCTGGACTATGGGTCCATAGCAGTAGCTAGATGGTTGTCTTCTCCCCATTGTGCTATCATTGTCGGATCTTGTGAGCTGCCTAACATGATCAAGATCATCTATCTGTAATTCTATATGTTGCGTTTGTTGGGATCCGATGAATAGAGAATACTTGTTATGTTGATTATCAAAGTTATGCTTATGTGTTGTTTATGATCTTGCATGCTCTCCGTTACTAGTAGATGCTCTGGCCAAGTAGATGCTTGTAACTCCAAGAGGGAGTACTTATGCTCGATAGTGGGTTCATGCCTGCATTGACACAGGGACAGTGTGAAAGTTCTAAGGTTGTGTTGTCTTGTTGCCACTAGGGATAAAACATTGATGCTATGTCTAAGGATGTAGTTGTTGATTACATTACGCACCATACTTAATGCAATTGTCTGTTGCTTGCAACTTAATACTTTGGAGGGGTTCGGATGATAACCCGAAGGTGGACTTTTAGGCATAGATGCAGTTGGATGGCGGTCTATGTACTTTGTCGTAATGCCCAATTAAATCTCACTATACTCATCATGATATGTATGTGCATTGTCATGCTCTCTTTATTTGTCAATTGCCCAACTGTAATTTGTTCACCCAACATGCTGTTCGTCTTATGGGAGAGACACCTCTAGTGAACTGTGGACCCCGGTCCAATTCTCTTTACTGAAATACAATCTACTGCAATACTTGTTCTACTGTTTTCTGCAAATAATCATTTTCCACACAATACGGTTAACTCTTTGTTACAGCAAGCCGGTGAGATTGACAACCTCACTGTTTCGTTGGGGCAAAGTACTTTGGTTGTGTTGTGCAGGTTCCACGTTGGCGCCGGAATCCCTGGTGTTGCGCCGCACTACATCTCGCCGCCATCAACCTTCAACGTGCTTCTTGGCTCCTCCTGGTTCGATAAACCTTGGTTTCTTTCTGAGGGAAAACTTGCTGCTGTGCGCATCATACCTTCCTCTTGGGGTTGCCCAACGAACGTGTGAAATACACGCCATCACACCACTAGCTGTGTAGGGCTACAAGAGCACCTCAATGCCGGAGTTAACAAGCTCCACAACATTCGATATTCATATTTAAATAACCTTAGAGTGCATGATAGATCAACACAACTATACCAAGTACTAACATAGCATGCACACTGTCACCTTCATACTATGAAAGGAGGAATAGATCACATTAATACCATCATAGTAATAGTTAACTTCATAATCTACAAGAGATCATAATCATAAACTACGCCAAGTACTACATGATGCACACACTGTCACCATTACATCATGAAGGAGGAATAGAGTACTTTAATAACATCACTAGAGTAGCACATAGATTAATAGTGATACAAAGCTCATTGCAATCATAAAGGAATATAAATAAGCACTTCACTATGCTATTCTGAATTACTCTCTGGCAAGATAACATCAAACTCAAATCATAACTCAGTGAATAAGTATTCTGTGAAATATAGCCTAAGAGACCCACACGGTGCACACACTGTCACCTTTACACACGTGGGACAAGGAGTCTCCGGAGATCACATAAGTAAAATCCACTTGAATAGCATAACGACATCTAGATTACAAAGCTCATCATATGGATCTCAATCATGTAAGCCAGCTCATGAGATCATTGTATTGAAGTACATGGGAGAGAGAGATTAGCCACATAGCTACCGGTACAGCCCTTAGCCTCGATGGAGAACTACTCCCTCCTCATGGGAGACAACAGCGTTGATGGAGATGGCGGTGGTGTCGATGGAGATGCCTTCCGGGGGCACTTCCCCGTCCCGGCAGGGTGCCGGAACAGAGACTCCTGTCCCCCAGATCTTGGCTTCGCGATGGCGGCGGCTCTGGAAGGTTTCTCGTACCGTGGCTTTTCCGTGTAGGGTTTTCGCGACGGAGGCTTTAAGTAGGCGGAAGGGTGACGTCAGAGGGCTTGTGGGGCCACCAGACACTAGGGCGGCGCGCCCCCCTGGGCCGCGCCGCCACCATGTGTGGGCCCCCTGTGGGTCTCCTATGGTCCCTCTCGGGTGTTCTGGAAGCTTCGTGGAATTATAAGATGCTGGGCGTTGATTTCGTCCAATTCCGAGAATATTTCCTTACTAGGATTTCTGAAACCGAAAACAGCAGAAAACAGGAACTGACACTTCGGCATCTCGTCAATAGGTTAGTTCCAGAAAATGCATAATAATGACATAAAGTGTGAACAAAACATGTAGGTATTGTCATAAAACAAGCATGGAACATAAGAAATTATCGATACGTCGGAGACGTATCAGCATCCCCAAGCTTAGTTCCTACTCGTCCCGAGTAGGTAAACGATAACAAAGATAATTTCTGAAGTGACATGCTACCAACATGATCTTAATCATACTATTGTAAAGCATGAATGAAGTGATTCAAAGCAATGGTAAAGATAATGAGTAAATAACTGAATCATATAGCAAAGACTTTTCATGAATAGTACTTTCAAGACAAGCATCAATAAGTCTTGCATAAGAGTTAACTCATAAAGCAATAGATTCAAAGTAAAGGCATTGAAACAACACAAACAAAGATTAAGTTTCAGCGGTTTCTTTCAACTTATAACATGTATATCTCATGGATATTGTCAATGCAAAGTAATATAATAAGTGCAATAGGTAAACATGTAAGAATCAATGCACAGTTAACACAAGTGTTTGCTTCTAAGATAGAGAGAAATGGGTAAACTGACTCAACATAAAAGTAAAAGAATGGCCCTTCGCAGAGGGAAGCAGGGATAAATCATGTGCTAGAGCTTTTCAAGTTTTAAAATCATATAAAGAGCATAAAAGTAAAATTTTGAGAGGTGTTTGTTGTTGTCAACGAATGGTAGTGGGCACTCTAACTCCCTTGCCAGGCAGACTTTCAAAGAGCGGCTCCCATGAAACATTTTTATTTTTGGATGGCACTCCTTCCAACCTTTGCTTTCACAAACCATGGCTAACCGAATCCTCGGGTGCCTGCCAACAATCTCATACCATGAAGGAGTGCCTTTTTATTTTAGTTTTATTTAGATGACACTCCTCCCCACCTTTGCTTTCTCAAGCCATGGCTAACCGAATCCTCGGGTGCCTTC